>NC_039358.1:49778703-50084421 GCF_003573695.1 Papaver somniferum | reverse complement strand
TGACAGCCTGTTGATAAGATCCTTGTATCCTTCAATTATCAGATTAAGGTTGTTCGTCATATCTCCACTGTTGCTTCTACCAACTGGTACCTTTTTCACATCTTGAACATCATTTTTCACATTAGGTTGAGAAGAACCTTTCTGAAATCTCCTTAAACGATTTGAATTATTTCCACAATTGGTTCGAACGTTCGATGAACATATTGAACTGACTTTCCTGGAAGAATCTACAGAGAGAGTACTAAAACCAATAGGTTTAGACATCTGAATGTCAGTTACACCTTTGAGTATTAAATCTAAGGTGTGCAAAAGTCGACCAAAGTAATTGTCATTCTTCAGTTTGCTCTTTCGTTGAACATGTCCTTCCGAATCACAAAAAAAAGTACTTTCTGATCACCAGAGTGATTAGAGTGTGTAGCATTGCACACATCTTTAGAAAATTTCTTCCTTCCATGAGACGTGGTAAATCCATGATCAGTGGAAGAACCAAGCACTTCTTTAGCTATAGGAATGGTTTGCAGTTTAGCTTTTGAATTTGTTTTCATTAGATAAGCATGATTAGAACTAGCCACGTCTTCTAATATCACAGCAGAGTCAGAAGTGATTGGTATGAAGGACTCCAAGAAACGACCTTTATCTTGAATCGAGATATTACTCAATATTTATTCTATTTCAAGGGCATCTTCTTTGAGTTTAGCCTCGAGTAAGGTTCTGGAAGAACAACCAACAACATTTTTCTCACGAAGAACCTTTAATTGGGAATCACGATCTTTTATCATACCAACCATAGTATTGACCTTGTGTTTCAGCCTATTGATTTCAACTTCCTAGATTCTAACCAGTTTTAGAGTCGCTGCACTTTCTTGGGCATCTTCCCTTTCTACTTCAGAGTCAGACTCGTCAATAAGAAAATCAGGGTAACACGATACTTGTTTCTTTCGTGTGAACCACATGTTCATCTACATGTGAGATCGACAAGTCTTTCTATTTCATAGATTTCATAGAAACAAAACTTTTATTTCTGGTGATGCGTTTGTCAGAGATAACACAACTGACCATAGAGTCATATTGATACAAAAACAGACTTATGAGGTGTTAAACGTGTTTGCCTGCTTTGATACCAATTGAAAAACCGGGGGTCTAACAAGCACAACCAATATTCGTTTAGGAAATCTGTATGGAATAACTCCAATATATTTCCAAGATAATGAACTAAACATTCAGACTCAATCAAGGAAAATACATCCAAGAGTTATATCTTAATTTCTTAAATCAATCTGCAATCGAACATATAGAAATTTATGAGCCGGATTAATATGAGAAATAACTTGGATGATACCAAAGACCAATATCCAAGGGTCAATCAATTTCAATTAACAACCAAAGGTTGGATTCACCAATTGATTGAACTACGCATAACTTGTGATATTACAATTATATAAAAATATGATGCGAAAAAGAAATAACACAGACACCAGAAATTTTGTTAGCGAGGAAACCACAAATGCAGAAAAACCCCGGGACCTAGTCCAGATTTGAACAACACACTGTATTAAGCCTTTACAGACTCTATCTTACTACAAGTTAACTTCGGACTAAAGTGTAGTTGAACCCTAAACAATCTCACACTGATTAAGGTATAATCGTGTTTGTTATGTCTCTTGAACCACGTCGGATTCTGCATACTTGACTCCTTTAGCTGATCTCACCCACAACTAAGAGTTGTTACGACCCAAAATCGAAGACTTGATAAAAAAATCTGTCTCACACAGAAAAGAACCAATTGATACACCGGACTTATATTCCTGAAGAACAACCGAGTGATATCAATCACCCCACAATAATATTAATTGTATGGAAACGAAACAAGATATTGCGGAATCACAAACGATGAGACGAAGATGTTTGTGACTACTTTTTATCTTACCTGTCGGAGATTAAATCACGAGAAAATGTTTTAGAAGATAGTACTCGATACGATAGAACAAAGTAAGATCAGAACACATAGAGAAAATAGTTGGGTATGGCTTCATAATCCTAATGAAGTCTTTAAGTCGTTAACCTATGATGGTTTTAGGAAAAACCTAGGCTAAAGGAGAATCGACTCTAGTCGCAACTAGTATCACACAGGATGTATGGGTATTAGGTTTCCAGTTGCTAGAGTTATCCCTTATATAGTCTTCAAATCAAGGTTTGCAATCAATGCTACCTTGGTAACAAAGCATTCAATATTCACCGTTAGATGATAACCTGATTAAATTCAAGCTAATATCTTTCAACCGTTAGATCGAACTTATCTTGTTATACACAAATGAAATATGACTTCATTTGGGTACGAGCAACCGTACCCAAACGTGTGCACATGGTTAGCTCAACAATAGTTAACCGAACTTAGCCATATGAACACTTTCATATCAACCTTCTTCATCTTAATCACAACTAGTTCAAATGACTCAAATGAGACTAGTTATGGAGTTGTTCAATTGTTTATATTCTCATAGAAGTATACAAGACACAATTGAAGAAAATCAATTTTGATTCAATCGAATCAATTCATGAACATTATAGCCACGGTTTGGAAAAGATTGCATTCCTTAATATATATAAATGTATTTGTTCATGAACAAACCGATTTTTGAACTTAACCCACTCAAGTATGCAAACGGGTACGCATTCTTAGAGTTTCAGACTTAGTTTGGGTTCGCCAGTATGCGAACAGGTACGCATACATGCATGACCAAATTCAGTTGAATTCCCGGGGTTGAACTTTTCAGCCGGTACGCATACGGGTATGCATACTATGGTTCCCGGACTTTGAATAACTTGCAACAGTTAGCATACAAGTATGCATACTGTGTTATATTCAGTCAATGGTTAATCGTTCTAAACTCCATATTAATCATTGAAATATTTTTGGAAAACGGGAATAGATGTCTCACACAAACTATTTTCAATTGATCAATAGATCAATACGAAACATTCCGAGTCTACATCAAATGACTGTATCACACAAGTCATGTAAGATGTTACTAGGTGATTTTGCACATGATCATCTTTTGACTTTCGTCAAGAATAAAGATGAACTTTTTCGCTTACCAACACATATTTCGAGAAATATGTAAGCGAGTTAAACTCATCTCGAAATATCAAATGTGTATAAAATAAGTCTATATAGCTATACGACTTTTGTCTCAAAAGGAGATAGAATAGAAATAGACTTCTGAATGATAGATGAGTTCAAGTCTCCACATACCTTTTGTTGATGAAGTTCCACAAGATCCCCTTAGTAGTTCGTCGTCTTCAATCGATGAACACAGTGAAGTCTAAAGCTCAACTACACATTCTATCCTAATCCGAGACATAGCTATAAGTAGACTGCAAATCAAGACTTAAAGTTTTGGCAACTAAACTTGACAAACAAGCTTGAGATAGCAACGCTTGCGAGTTCGACCGATCAGTTCTATAACAGAAATCATCAAAGTTGTCTTTGTCTCAAACTTTGTTGATTCCACTAGTTTTATACTTGTGAGGTGAATAGTAATCTAGGCTGCACTTTAGGTTGCAAAAGTCTGGATTTTGAGGTTAGCTAGACTTTGTCTATTGCTATCGATTTCCATCACCTTTGATCAAACTTTTTGATTATAAAAGGAAATCATATATAGGATTAATCGGCGGGAGGAAGATTTGGTTTAAAGTCTTCAATTAAGTTGAAGAAACTCTTAGTTGTTGTGACGTCAGCTAAGGGAATCAATTGCATGGAGTCCTTCTGGGATTCAAGAGGCGTAAGGAGCGCAAATATTCCTTAATCAGCAGGAGACTCGATTAGGTCTCAACTACATTCCAGTCCGAAGTTAATTGGTAGTAGGCTTGTATCTATAGCGGCTTAATACAGTTTGGTGTTCAATCTGGATTAGGTCCGGGGGTTTTTCTGCATTTGCAGTTCATCGTTAAAAAAACTTTTGGTGTCTCTGTTATTTCTTTTTCCGCATTATATTGTTTATCTTTATAATTGAAATATCACAGGTTGTGCGCTAATCAATAATAGTAGATATATCCGACCTAGTTTGTTGGATACGACTTGATTGATTCTTGGACATTGGTATTTGGTACCGTCCAAGTAATCTCTTTGTGATTAGGTTCACAGATTTGATTTTGTAAACATTCTAATCGCGCGAGAGAGAGAACTCTATATACTATTCTTTGATTGATTTGAACTCTCGGAGTTGTATTGAGTTTGTCCATACATATTTCTTAAGAAAAAGTTGGTGGCGTATTTTGGTAGCCCTTCTTTTTCATAAGGGACACCCTCGCAATTAACAAATACGCATATTAATCTTGTTTCTTATATAACACTATACTCCTACACAAACATAAGCTCAATCCGAGACGTATAAAATCACCATCTACCACTTTAAAAATCAATTGATGAATATTAGCGGTTGAAATTAAGATTGGTAAATATTGAGGTTTGGTATCTCGGGTATGGTAACTTTTGAAGGAATATAAAGTTATATAAAAGAAATATATCATCCAAATATTAGTTTCAAATTCATTATCGAAAAATTAGCTCAAATCTTATAAGATAGTTCGTGAATAAGATCGTGCATGGATGGTTAATTGAAAAAAAATATTAGCCAAGTACTTTAAGGTGGTAATTCGGTACAATTCTATAATTTAGATAGTTGTTTGTGTCTATCCTCGTATTTTGGTTGATGAAATTTTTGGGTGTTCTGTTTCCGATTTCCATCAATGAGTCATCCTTTCATTTCAAAAATTATAACTAATATATTATTGTTCATAAGCCAGATTAAATTTCATAATATTAATAAATTAATGGGCAGTAAAGAAAGATGAAAGAGATCAAATTGAAAATAACGGAGTAGAAGTGAAGATAAAACAAAGTGAAATAACTAATCGAAACTAGAAAATAATCTTTCTGCAAATTGGTTTAACCGAAGTAAAAGAAACCGGGTAATAAAGTCGTAATGTTCAACCACAAGAATACAATCAAGTTACTGAAATTAAAAGAGCAGAGTAAAAGTCTACGTACATTCCGTCCAAAGTAGGCAAGCCATCCACCTATTGTAACTAGCCCAATTACATTGCATAAAATTAGTTAAAGAAAATTCAAAGTATTATTACCAGGGCAATTTCATTGGACTGATCATATCATTCTCCATGCTACTGTATTGACCAGAATCACCAGGGGTGTATGAGCGTATTGGTACAGAATAGAGGTCTCTAGTATCATCGATGAACTGGTTGGGATTTCTCTCATGGCTCTGCTGATTATGAACTCCATATGGTGGTGTCTCCAATCTGCATAAGCTTTCAAGCTCTGCAGCTACTTGTTTCATTGTGAGTCTATGTTCACCCTCTGCGCTGAGGCATTTACTTGCAAGCTCCGCAACCGCCATAAAATGTTCGCGACTTCCTTCACACGCTATTTGAGGTTCTATAAGCTTAAATACGTCATTCTTTTCTATTGCGTCAAGGAAAAATGAAACTAGGCTTCTTTGTTCCTGTGGACGATCAAAACAAAGTGGTTTTTCTCCTGTTAAAAGTTCGACAAGTACTACGCCAAAACTATAGACATCACTTTTATCTGTCAATTGGCTAGTTAGGAAGTACTCTGGATCTAAATACCCTAACGTCCCCTGAACTAATGTATCCATTTGGGCTTCGTCCAATATATTCAACCTTGAAGCTCCAAAATCTGATACTTTTGCAGCGTAATTTTCATCTAAAAGTATGTTGGTGCAGATTTCATATCCCTATGAATGATGGGTATAGAAGCCGATGAATGCAGATACGCAAGCGCTCCAGCACTTTCAGTTGCAATCCTAAAACGACTTTTCCAAGATAAAGAGGATGATGTTTTTCCACCCGCCTTGTTATGGATATGTTGGAAGAGGGTGCCATTTGAAATGTATTCATAAACAAGCAAAGGAACTTCAGTTTCTAAGCAACATCTCAAGACCTTCACAACATTTCGATGGTTAACTTGAGCCAAAATAACAAGCTCATTGATAAATTGTTCAATTTGGTTCTCATCAATTAATTTCGATTTTTTGATGGCAACCATACTTTTATCCAATAAAGTCCCCAAATAAACTGTTCCAAAACCTCCTTTGCCAAGAATCAATTTATCACTATAATTTTTTGTCGCCGCTTGTAACTCTTCTGCCGTAAAGATTTTTGTAGCCTCCACACCACCTTCGTAGGACGAAATCTGTTGTTTTAACAACAAACCACCATTTTGTTGAAAGAACTTCTCTTTTAAGTTTCTTCAATTGTCTTTTCCTGATGCTCAAGTATACCAAAGAACTAGCAATAATCATGAATAAAAACCCTAAGCCCATACCTGCATTTATACAAGCTCAGTCAAGAAGATATAAATTCAAATTACATTATTTAATTAATGGAATAAACAGTAATGCATACCTAGAGTGACTTTCAGTATAGGAAATTCCTTATTTTTGCGGGTGCAACCAGTTCCACCTTTCTTTCCATCTCCGAAATGTCCTTCTGGACAATTACAAGTGTAACTTCCCATTGTATTTGTGCAGGTTCCTTCGCAAGGATTGTTTTCTTGACTATCACACTCATTCACATCTGTACCCTCCACCATGAAACATAAATTAAGAACCCATCAATTAGTATACCGAATCTAATTGACGAATATATAAATGTGTATCATTCATGGGGTTGCAGATACAACTCAAGTTTGATGCATAAATTAATTGTTGTTGTGCTCCTATGGCTGCTTATAGTCTTTTACAGTAGAACCTCCATAGGTTGATACTCCATATATTAGTAACCTCTACATATTAATAAAGCTAAAACAAGAATAATTGCTATTGGCGAGGTGCCTCTTATTAGTGAGTGGGCTGTTGAGTTGGGATGTGCAGTAGATACTATGCCTTTCATGTACCTGGGAATGCCCCTTGGTGCGAAGCCTACTTCTAAAGCTATTTGGGTTCCAATTATTGAGAAATTTGATGCCAGACTATCTGTATGGAATCAAATATCACTTTCCAAAGGAGGCAAGTTAGCTCTTCTGAAAAGCATCTTAACCTCACTGCCAATGTATTATTTCTCTCTTTTCAAAGCTCCGATTTCTGTCATCAAGATTCTAGAGAAGAAAATGAAGAAATTCCTTTGGGGTGGTAGTAATTATTCTCATTTGATTAAATGGAACGTGGTCTTTGCAAACAAGGAAAGGGGAGGTCTTGGTGTGTTGAACTTGAGATTGATGAATTTAGCTCTACTAGCTAAATGGTGCTGGAGATTCGGAGTAGAAAAGTCTCACCTGTGGTACAAGCTTATAGAGGAGAAATATGGCCGCAATTTTTCAAATTGGGTACCGGGTATGGTGACTTCACCCCATGGTGTATCTTGTTGGAAAACAATTTCTGAGGTCAGTATTCTGGTAACCAAAAACTCAACTTTGGGTATCCATTCTGGAGGCATGATATCATTCTGGAATGATAAATGGGTCGGGAATACATCCCTTACAGAAAATTTCAATCTTCTTTCCAAATTAGATAGATTACAGTGTGATAGTTTGGCTGATCATATTACACCTGATGGTGCTTGGAAATTTGATTTCAAGAGAGACCTTAATAATTCAGAAGTGGCGCAGTTTGCTGACCTGTTATGTGTCATTGGAAGTAATCCACCATCCACTGATGACTTACCGGATACGAGAAGGTGGGCTCTTCATACTTCAGGTTGTTTCACTGTTAATTCTCTATATGAGAATTTGGTTGCTGCTGAGGGTGTAGCTGATTTTCCATATCATTTTGTCTGGAATGCCGGAGTTCCTCCTAAAGTTAACTTCCTAGTTTGGTGTGCAGTACATGGTAAACTGAATTCTTTGGACATGTTACAACACAAAGGTATGGACATCTACAGCTCTTGTGTTCTTTGCGGGAATAGTTCCGAGTCTCAGGATCATATTTTACTTCATTGTAAGGTTGCTCACAATATTTGGATGGCTGTTACTCCTTCGAAACATTGGTCTTGGGTGTTTCCAGGAACCATGTTTAGTTTTGCTCTATCATGGTCTTTCAATATGTTGTCCCCTTCAGGTAGAGTAGTGTGGGACTTGTTACCAGCTGCAGTCATATGGGTTTTGTGGAGAGAGCGTAACTGTCGTACTTTTGAAGAAAACTACAGTTTCAAAACAGATGCAGACCTTGCTACAGATGTTAAGTCCCTTGTTTTATCATGGGCAGAAGCTTGTGGAAAGAAGGTTCACCTGAACTGCTCTTATACTGTATCCAATTGGGAGACGGTATTCTCCTAATTTTCTGTTTTTTGCTTTTGTTTCTGCCTACCTGTTGTAAACATTTGTAAATTCTTATCTCCTTAATGAATTTCTCTATTCTTATCAAAAAAATAAAAAATTATGGTCCCAACTTGGACCAATTATATATAAATAGTAATAATCTCTGCAGTTTAATAATATCAATAATTTTTTGCAATCTTATCTTAAGGAATTTACCTACATATATCAATAATCGACAATATATTGAAAAAAATATAAATCTTGTTACGTATACGAATTTTATCATCCATATAAGTTCTTTTCCTAACATTGTATGATATTTTGATTTGTTGGAACCAAAATAAATTTATGGTTTATCTTTAACTATACGTTTAATTATTATTTATAGTTGTCGAAAACATAAAAAATTCTCTAGTAGCCTAAGAAGTTCCTAGATACATACATATATTTGTGTACGGAACATAAAAATGTTTGTACATCATCTATAGTACAACTATAAATACATTGAACACATACTGAACTTAGAATTTAACGTTGTCTATGCGTACCTCTTTATATTAATAACCTCTGTATATTAATAATTTTGTGAATGCACAAAAGTATTAATATAGAGAGGTTCTACTGTATTTTGAAAATCGCAATATCCCTTATAAGAATTAGTATTTTTCTTTTTTTAGTTACATTAGGTCGATTGACTAAATATTAGAACATATAATTCTGGTTTTCCAATTCATACCTTGGCATCCAGGGCTTAGATATGGATTCCCCATAAAACCTGTGTAGCAAGTGCAAAGATATCCAAAAACCTTGTCTGAGTTGCTGCAGTTACTGTTATTTTGGCAGGCAAACGTTGACATATCCTTTTGGGCTTCTTCGCACGTCTTGTTTCCAATAGCCCAATCAAGAACAATTGGTATCTCTATCCCTTTGGTACGAAAATCTGTACTTACTAAATCTGAAGCAGTAAATGTGTAGTTATCAGTCTCTCCTACGAATGAATAACTACAAGGATTGAAGGACAGACTCTCCGCCCTTGATGCGTTCATGGAATCAACCATGTTTATAAACTTCTTCATACCTTTAGGTAACGACACTTCACAACACCCACTTCCAGAACAAGACCCCTCTACAATCTTTTCCTTGGTTTTACATGTCGTCATGCATTTTGTATTGAAGTCAACATCTGGATCGAGAATGTACCCCATGGTATAACAACCAATCCCGAAGAATTTGTTTCTGGTTGACGAAATTGTAAATGGGGTATCTCTTGTGCTCAGGAACTTCAGTGATTCATCTAAAGTTATATTACCAGTTTGATCTTGATAACACATTGCAGCTACTACGTTTTTTACTCGTACTTCGGTATCTGATAAACTTATCAGTTCAACCATATTATATATACCTGAAGTTTTGTTTAGACCAAGCGATAAGAATGGTCTTGGAGGGTTGAAAGATGTATTGCATGTGATGTTGTAGAGTTTTATACCTTCTTGACCTGTAAAGGAACACCCATTCTCGCTGGGACCTAGACCAAACGGGTATGGAATTGTGAAATCACCACATTTGGCTTAGCAACCAGGCTTAGCCTGCGGCAATGGAGTCGTTGATGATGTTAGAATTAACCCTGAGAGCTGTAACAGCAATAAGAGTTGTAGAAACATAATGGAGGTGGAGATTGTGTTTTTTGTTAAGCTTTAATTTATAAGTGGAAATCATAAAATTCTGAAGATAGGATACACATATATGTATCTGTATCATCTGTATCCTGATAATGAATCAAGTGGCAAAATAAAGAGTTGGTGATATTTATCATTTTACTTTGATTTGTTCTTTAGAATGATGCCATGCCATTTTAGTTATTATCTAAACAATGAAAAGGGAATGGACCGATCCACTAAACCATTTTTAAGCTTATTTGTGTTTATAAACTTCAAGGATCCCATATTCGGTGACTCAGTCATCAGCAGCGACAGCACGGAGTCCCGGAGTGCTTCCGGTGTCCGTACTACTGACTGCTTATCGTGGATAAGACGCTCTAGGTTAATTAAGGAAAAAAAGATACAGGACGTGCTCCACTAGTCCCCTACTTACCTATTCGATCAACTTGTACTTGGAATTTCCCGAAAATGTAAATGACAATGACAGTGACTAAGACATTCATATATATAAAAAAAAGGAAGGAGGCACGTATAAAGTAGACGTGCGCACGTACATTGCCGCCTTATTTTTACTGACCGGATTGGGTATATCTAAATTTAAGTGGATCTAGAAATAAGGTTAAGGGTGACCAAAATGATTAAAGTTATGAAAATACCTTTATAATTATAATTAAAACATAACCTACTTATCTTCTCATTTCATCTTCTCCTATTCCTATACTCAACCTAACGTTTGGTTCCTCTCCGTCCATTTCCGTCATTCAAACGAAAAAAACTTGTCGATTAAATAACGAGATTGGAAAAGTAAGTGATTATATAAACTCATTTCAGAATTTCAATTCGTTGTTTGCATGTCAAATTAGGTCCAAAAATTCGAAATTCTGAAGTTGCAGTTATGTGGTCGTTAGGGTATCTGTTCGACAACACTAATGACTTTTATCTTCCTAAGTTGAATATCGTGACGACTTTTCATTTCTGGAAGCGACATTTTCAGGGTCGTCATGATATTGAACCTAATACCTTGACGACTACTGATGTTGCATTATTGGTCGTCAGGGTTTGAAAATCCTAACTTGCTGACTAATCACTTTTAGAAGTAGTTTTTCTTGTGTACTATTTAGTTATTGGTCGTCACCTTATTGGAATAATACCTTTACGACTAACATTTAGTTGTCCATCTGTAGGTTATCGACTATGTCGACTAAGTGTTGGTCGTCAATTTGTGGATTATCGATTATGCCGACTAATAGCTCACTAAAACATGGTTAGTCTGTATTTAGAATGGTTTTTAGTCGGTATGTTTTGTTTTCCCTAAGTTGACGACTAAAGTTTCGTCATCCCCTTACACAATTTTCGACTCTGACAATAAGATGTTAGTCGTTATTTTCATGTTTTCCCGAGCATGCCGACTTTTAATACTTTCAGTTATGAAAGTGTTGATTTCTTCTGTAATTTGGAGAATGAAACCATTAAACAACTTCAGAATCCCCTTTTAATTAGAAGTGTGTGGTTTCATTTCCGTTTCAAACAAAAATCTCAAAGAAATTTTTTTCTCAAAAATCTTCTCATATAATCCATAAGTTCAATCCAACTAATTAAGTTAAACATATTTATTAGTGCTAATTAAACAAAAGCAAATTTTCCATTCTTAAAAACATATGGGTAAGGAGCTTTGGGTTTTACTTCCTAATTACCTTATGTTTCCTTATTTGGTATACCCCAATTAATCTGAGTATATCCCAATCTCGCAAGTTTACTTTTTGCTGGGAACTGGGAAGAGATATTTGAATGATTGATACAAGAAAATATCACATTTCACGGGGATAACAAGTAATTATTTAATGCCATGAAAGTAAATGAAATTATGGGTTGAAGATTGAATTCACTACCCCTATAATTTAGGATGTCTTTCTCTTAAGAAACCACATATAAAACCATTACATTAATTACAACGATTGAAATTTTTCCGATGTAAAAATAAGACACATCTTATATTTTGAAATTTTTTAAATTTAACATTATGGCTTAAGGTTTCAATATTACAAGTAATTCCCCAGACAAAATAAAAGTTTAAGAAAATTCCTAATCACAACAAAAAATTTCACCTCACTATTTTAGTTTATTAAATGTAGATTAGAAATCAAGATATGGTTTGTACAACTAATATGATATCAATTGTCACGTACTAAGGAATTTTGGGTCAATTTTTTTTATCTTAGACTAATTTGGCACGGTCTCACGGTAAATTTTTGATCAATATGTCAAATTTCAAATCACATTCTAGGTTTTGTGTCACGAAGTACGAGTAGAAATTTAAGACACGAAAAAATATTCTTCATTTTTTTAAGCAAGATCACTTTCATTAATATCAAATAGAAGTTATAAAAAGACATTTGAGAATACATCACAGATGAATAACCACATATTAACATAAACTTCACGATGTAAAAGTATAAAATAGAATATTTCGACAAAAAAGAAAAGAAAATGAATAACTGATTTAATCAGAGTGCTGGATATTTTCATAAATGTTTGCTGCTATGAAAAGGGGGTTCGGTGGGCGGTAACTCCACCGGTTGTGTTCGACCCATAAGGTGTCTTTTCCATGAGTCACCGTTACTGGATGTCTTTTTGAAGGCGTTTTTTGGAGATGAAGAGACATATCCAACAGACATGAATCCATCTATAAATTGCGAATGGTTTCTCCCATTTCAACATCATCAAAAATATTTGATTTCTTTTCTGTCTAAGCATCATCAGAATCCAATTAGTGATTGTTCTTGATTGGGTCGAGGGAGTACAACTCTTGGATCCAACAACATTTTTAGGGATTCATTGTATCCTGAAAGTATTATTTACTGATCGATCGTACTCGCCAATTATTTCGGAATGGCCAAAATTGTTAGAGCACTGCTCGATCGAACTCACAAGTTTTGCTATCTCAATCTTGTTGTCAAAGATGTTATATGGAAGAAGAAATCGCCCGAAATAGAGAAGGTTGATAATTGTATGCCATTGGAAACAAGATTAACCACATGACCAATTGTATGCCAATGATTATCTACTAAGATGAATAAAGTTTTGATGAGATGGTGTATGGAAAAATAAATCTCCTGGAATAGAAAAGCAAGAAGCAGATTAAAGGTTTGTGTGCCCTATTATACAACAAGGTTCTACGAACATTTGTTAGATTTTTTATTATCCTATATTGATTCATTATGGTGGTTTATAAGTTTTCGATTAATCAAGTTTTTCTCCTCGAGAATAAAGAACTAAAGTTTAAACGATACCACCGAGGATTAATCTTGCATAAATAATCCATAAAAGGTGATTACATGATTGTTTACAACAAAAAGAACATCAAAATACAAGAAACTCAAAACCGAAATACAAATAAAGATATCAATTACGTATAAATCGCTAAGAGAAAGATAAAAATACCACAAAGGTACCCAACATCTGTGTGAGAAGTAGAGAGAAAAAAATGGTATAATGCGGAATTAGTTCCGTCCATTTTGAATGTTTTTATTCTTTAATAAGAGATGCTCCAAAAATAAAATATTACTTAGCTCTTAATCTTTAATATATGAACGAAAAGCCCGGATACCCTGAATATTTTTGTTGACGACGAACTCAAAGCGATGTCGTGTTAAATATTCGATGAAACAACCAATACGACATCACTTTGACTTCAAGCGAAGATAAAATATCGAATATAGAATAACATGCCATGAAACAACCAACAAAGATTGAACATATCACCATTAAATGAAGAAATAATCGCTCTTCAAGCAAACAAGGAATCGCCCAAAAAGAAAAAAAAATGTCCTTCATAATAAAGTCACCAAAATAGTTAGAAAAAATGTGTCGAAAGACATCAAAAATGAAAAAACTTAACATATTATTCAATTAGAAAATTAATTAAAACTAAAGAAAAAAATAATAATATTACTTGCTTTGATCTGGTTCAAACGGACTAGGTTTACTTCAAACGATATTACTCCCTCTGTCCTTCATATATATGCAGGGAAGGTGAAATCTCTTAGATTGAGAAATTGCTTGGTTTTTAAAATATCAATGACTATTCTTATTTGTACCATTATTCTCAATATAATTATTCATACATCATAAGTACGGGTATATATGTCAAAAAGCTTCTTGGAATTGTAACAACGCCTTTATAATATGAACGAAGGGAGTATTAAGGGTTACCTAAAGTTTTAAATCGTTGGATAGTGAAATCTATTATCTAAAGATTCGCCGTCCTGTCGGGACACATAAAAAGTATATATATATATATATACACATTCCAACTTCCCTCGTGGAGTCCGTGCCGTGTCTTAGTCCAGTGTGACTGATCATCTGAAAAGATCGGCTAAGCATCATCGGCTTGGTCAGCCTATTCTCAACGAACTACCTAATACTGAGCAAGCTCATCAAAGAGCGTTTTATAGCTTGATTCAGGATTTAGATCGAACCCAAAGTAGGTAATCCACAAATTGTAACTTACCCAATTATTAATTACATACAATCAATTTAAATAAATTTCAGACAGTATTATCGGGGCATATTCATTGGCATGCACAAGTCTTTCTTCATACTGGTGTATCAAACTGAATCACTACTGGTGTAAGAGTTTATTGGTACAGAAAAGAGATCTTTTGGTTCATTATTAAATATTTTGGACTTTTTTTCATGACTCCAGATACATGTTTTTATAATTTACTCAAGCTTTTCATGCATCTCTGCAACAACATGTTTCGTTATAGGTCTTCCTCAATTCCAACTTTGTAACTGCAATGACATGCTCATTTCATTCTCTACTTGAGGTAAAATAAGCTTAAATACGTTGCATAAAGGAAAAATAAACCTATGATTCTTTGTTTTAGTGATCAATTAGGAGAATTTGGTTTTTCTCCTGTTAAGAGTTCAACAAGAACTATCAAAAAACTAAACATGGTTTTTGGGGGATGAGGATCTTTATGAATATAATCTTGTTTCTTTCCAGATTAGTTATCTTGGTTGGAGTTGAAGTGGTTTTGTTTCCAATTTTTTTCTTAAATCCACCTAGACCATGTCCAATTGCACGGAACTACCTACAAAATTTTATTTGTTTATTTTCATACGCTACTGGTATCACGAAAGCAGAACCGGAAAACGTGGGGGTACCAAAATACACCACCAAATTTTTCGTAGGCAACCTGTATAGACTAAACTCAAACACAATTTCCGAAGTTACAACTTAATGAATCTCAATCAGGAATTATATGAAGAGTTTATATTTCTTTCTTCCACAATCAATGTGTAAACGAAAGCAAGTCCGTGAACCTGATTATACCGTGAGAGTACTTGGATGATTCCAAAAATCAATATCCAAGATCAATCAAGTCGTATCCAAAAATTAAGATGGATGTATCTACGTTTATTGATTTTACGTACAACCTGTGATATTTCAATTATATAAATAAACAAAAAAAAAATTACACAAACACCAAAAATTTTGTTAAATGAGGAAACCGCAAATGCAGAAAAAGTCCGGGACCTAGTCCATATTTGAACACCAAACAGTATTAAGCTGCTACAGAATCTAGCCTAGCTAATATCAATACTTATGAATGGAAATGTATTTGAAACCAAATCCACCGTCACAGTAATTCAGTTAAATGATTCCCTTAAATGACGTCCTTTACAACCTAATAGTTACTTCAACTCAATTGAAGATTTAAAACCAATCTTCAACATAAAAGCCTATATGTGATTTCCGTTCTGATCCTGAGATCAAGGTGAAATAGGAAATCGTTTATAGTAGACTAGGTCTAGCAAATCTCAAAATCCAGTACTTACGACTCCCGAAGAGCATCCTAGAATATTATTCACCTCACAAGTAAAACCTACTACGATTTCAACAAAGAATCATTATATAGGAATATACCTGTGGAATCAAACATTCTGAGACGAAGAACTTTGCGATTTCTATCTATCTTTCCTGATCGTAGTGAGACTTAACAATCAGTAGCTTAGGATACACGAACTATCAAGATAAAGATAGTCGTACCTGGCTTCACGAATCCTTAAGAAAAGTCTTTTTAGTCACTAAAGCTAAAAAGGTTTCAAGGAGAGGACGACTCTAGTTTTGTAATGACCCATCCCTCCACCGATACTGTCCCTACTTATCCACTGCGGTTATCCGACACTGTGGGGTTTTCAACGAGCATCGCTGCGGTAATCGGGCAGAAACTTTTCGGGAGGTCACCCATCCCTGGATTACTCCCGCCCGAGCACGCTTAACTACAGAGTTTTCAGCCAACTTTGTAACCAATTGTGCTGAAAAGGCCTCGGTGTTAGGAAAGGACAACCACTACTTATATTTCATTCGGCCAACCACTACCGAATATCGGGTTATTACAATACCACCACCTTAAATTGGAGCCGTCCTCGGCTCCGGAATATTTTCCACCCCAGATCCCCGACGTTCCCTGCCCCTCATGAGACAAGCACCTGGAACAACCCCGTCCAACGTACCTTCCCACCCTCGGCAGGTGACCAGTCGTCAACACAAGTTTAGAACTAGGACACACAAGAAAAGTGTCAATGATTCAAAGATATCAGTTGCTTAAGGTTCTCCTTTTATATACCTTCAAGGTCAAAGGTTTCTTTAGATTTAATCTAAGGTAGCTTTGGAATCAAGCAATCAATATTTAATGTTAGATGAATCTTTGTCTTGAGATAAACACAACAATATATACACTCTGTTTAGGATGAAACGATAATCGAACCGTGTATAGTGACTTGTTCATGAAAGGTTAGACGAAACTTGCTAGACGAAATATAAGCTTAGCCATTTTCATATAACACTTTTAGACTTTAATCTTGAGTAACAACCATAGGTTACAATGTGATCAAATATTCCTGGATGTATTTTTAGAGAGTTGTTCAAATGTTGATTATCTCATAGAAATAATTCAGATGTATCTGAAAATATTCGACTAGGTAAGTACGTGTACTTACTACCAGTTCGTGAGTTATTTCTGTCATGGTACGTGTACCGGGTATATGTACCTTCCTGGTACATGTACTTACTCCCTTAAGAAAAAACAGTTCAAGAGTCAACAAATCTTTTTGGTATCCATACCAGGTATGTGTACCTTCATGAGTTCACGAGTCAACAGATCTTTTTGGTATCCGTACCTGGTATGTATACCAAAGTCATTTCCAAACTATAGCTACGCCGGTACATGTCCTGCGGCTATGGACCTATAATAATTACGCTAGTATGTGAGATGGTATGTGTACTGTCATGTATCCAGATTTACAGTAGTTCTTTATCTCTCTAATAATCAATTTGAAACATTCCTGAATAACAACAATGACATATATCACTGTTCCATGTTATTTTCAAATGATTAACTTGAATCATGATTTAGGTCATAAAAAATAAATTTTTCTTAACCAAATTCATCAAGTTTTGAACAAATGTTCTTAAGTTTCGAGAATAATTAACAAGATAAACTTGACTTGAAATTTTTATTGTGCTTGTTAAAGTGCACTTAGTCATGCGACTTAGTCTCACAGATATAAAGCTGAAAACTTGAGTAATAGGTTGGTTCAGTCTTCGCTTATCTTTTGTCGATGAATTTCTCCAAATGTCTTCAGTTGATCTTCACCTTCGAAAGGTAGAACAAAGTGATATCTGATAGTCAACTACACACTTCTATCCTAATCCGAGACTTGACTAAATGTAGACTAGAAATCAGAATATAGTTTTGATCAACTAAATTAGACAACAAGATTGAGATAACAATGAAAAAGCGGGGGTCTAACAACCACACCCAATATTTCACTTAGCAATCAGTATGGACAAACTCCAATATACTTTTAAGAGAATCAACTAGACAGTCAAACTCAATCTTAATAAAAGTATATCAAAGAGTTATATCTCACTTTCTCGATTCAATACTTACTCAAGAAAATAGAAATCTGTGAGTCTAATTGAATACAAGAGAAACTACTTGAACGTTACCAAAGACCAATGTTCAAGGATCAATCAATTTCAATCAATAACCAAAGGTTGGATTTACCAATTGATCGATTCAACATACAACCTGTGATATTTCAATTATAAAAAAAAATATAATGCGGAAAAGAAATAACACAGATACCAGAAGTTTTGTTAACGAGGAAACTGCAAATGCAGAAAAACCCCGGGACCTAGTCCAGATTGAACACACACTGTAATAAGCCGTTACACACACTAGCCTAGTACAAACTAACTTTGGTATGGACTGTAGTAGAACCCCAATCAATATCACACTGATCCAAGGTACAATTGCGCTCCTTACGTCTCTGATCCCAGCAGGTGATGTGGTTTTTATGTTGTTGTAGAAAGTGGTAGTAAAGTTGTCGTTCACTCAGACTTGTGGAGATTTGTTTTAGACTTAAATAAAAACTCAAGATAAAGTTGTTATCAAGATTATAAAAAGCACCGAGACTCAGGATTCCACCATTGACCTATTAAGTGATTTAATCTAATCAATATTTATGCAATTCTTTGCGTTTAAAGTGATTCTAATATATTTCCTTTAGTAGATTTTTGAAGTAACAATTGTATACATCAAGCATGAAACATCAAAAGTCTTAAACTAAGCATGCTCCATCAAAACGGATCACAACCATTCAATAAAAATCAATTTTCCAATATTAGTTCCATGCAAATAATCATAAAAGAAATTGCAAGAATTAATTAAAATAGAAATAAACCACTTTTCATGGAACAATGGCTTCCTCCGTCGCCTCGGCTAAGGGGTTTAGCTCTTCATGGTGAAAACACGCTCAAAATAATAATCCATAGCTCAAAAAGGTGTTTTATTGAAGAAGAGGTATAAAGCAGTGTGTTTGTAACAGTTATAACTGTTACAGAACCCACTGTTACAGAGAACTGTTGTAATATGTGCTGTTACAGGAAACGATAGAAAATATATGTTGTTGAATAAAAGACTGCTCTGAAGGGTCTTATGTTCTTCGTGTTCTTCAGCAGCAGCAGCAGAACTCGACTTCCTGCAACTTCGATTTCTCGACTCTGTGGTGTTCTAAACTTTCCCCAAACTGTTCGACCTCCTTCCTTGAACTCCCAGCAACTTATATATAACCAACAGAGCGATTTAATCTCCCCAAAACTCCTCGGAATCTCTTATTTCCTTCCTTGGCAGTTACGGCAATAATCTCTTCCCAAAATTGTTTCACGCGTTTCTGAGCTTTCCAACTTATCTCAAACTCTTCCTTAGATAGATATGTATCTTTGGCAAGAGTTTCTTGCCTTTACTCTTCCTGGAATTCCAAAAATAAGTCCAACAACAAACCGTGTATAACTTGACTTCTATTTCTTTTTCCGGCTATTCTAGCCAATTTGGGTTCAAACAAAAGACTTCACCAGGCCTGTTTAGGCCTAGGGAGTAAACCCAATCAATTTCAGCCATTGAATCGCTCTGGAACTCGATCGAATCATCACCCAAAAATCATGCAGACGTGAACAAAATTTTCCCGCCAATTTTTTTATTTGAATTTGGGTAGAAAGTGACTTCCCCTTATCTGTGGCTGGTCTCCCTTTAGCAGATCCCTGGAAATGGGTCACCCCTTAGTAATTAGGTTACCCCTTATCCAAAGTGAGAGTCTGTATAGTAATTTTCTCCCACGAGCGCAAAAACCACTTTTCGAGCCAATTTCGCCGCAAAAGCTTATTTCTCCAAAAATACCTACAGGGACATAAAAAGCCATAATAAATATAAAATCTAGCACTAATAATATATACAATTGAGATTATATAAGACACAAAAATGTGCCTATCAAATACCCCCAAACTTATTATTTGCTAGTCCTCGAGCAAATCAAATAGAAAATAAAAATCCTAACTCACTGTCGCAGGCATCGTCGGTTGCATGTAGCGTATGCAACAAGCCTTTAAACCCCTAGGTGGCCCTAGTGGCCGAGTTATATTCTCGGGAGGGCTTACAAGAGATATACCCACAAAACCTTTACTCCAGACCCTAACTATCTACGCAGAACCTTGGAAGGCACTAAAGAATCTCCTTGGTTGGCATACTTATTGACTACACGAGGAAGTACCCTGATGCGAAATTCCAATTGTTGTACACGAGTTTGCACTCAAGCATACTAAAATTTATATAAAGTGACAGAGCTCTACTCAGATAGTCGCACTATGGACATCAATATCCGGAGTCAAAACTAATCACATGGATAGATCAAGAAGATGGATATAGAGAAAAACATAGATGGTTTTGATGTTTACTAAGTGAATGGCGTTTCCCATATCTGTCTGAAGGCCTCCGCCAAAATGAACCTATCCTAATGGATTGAGGTACTAGTCTGACTAATATCAACACACTGGCATATAAAAGGGAACCAGTGGTCGATAACCTAACTCTACGTCAACACAACTGGCATATACAAGGGTACCAGTCGTCGACTTTATTGAATTTATTCCTTTTGGTCAAATGGTCTGGTCTCAATTTCTTTTTTTTTTTTTCATCTTTTTTTTTTTTTTTTTTTTTTTTTTTAACTTTTTCTTAACTTTTTTTTTCATGGTATCTCAATCACTCTAATTCACCCTAGCATTGGTAACAACTTGAATCGTGAGCCCCACCAAATCACTTAGAAACATATTTAAAAATAAAAATAAAAACAGAAGTGAAAAGGACTCAACGAGATATGGAGAAACTACCATGTTATTTCTAACACCTGAGCTCTGTGCTTTTATGAATAGATTCTTTAGATGTTGCCATCTAATCAGATTGGTTCCTCGACTCCTACAATCAAAATGCTTCCATCCACTTAGATTGGTTAGTGCCATCCTTAATAAGCATAAATTTGTAGGCTCTGGAGTTTATTTATTGCAACTAAAAAGTTTCTCCAATACCCCCAAACTTAAATCTAACATTTTCATCAATGTTCTAAAGATAAAATTAAAAGCATGAACAAGGAGAAACTGTTACCATTTGAAGCAAAAGAAATAAGGAAAGATATTACCGTGTTTCATGAGATTGGGTTACCTCCCAAGAAGTGCTAAGTTTAACGTCTTCAGCCAGACATAAGAAAGGATTAATCACCTCGTATCATAAAGTAATAGCCAAAATATCCGCGGGTCATCAAAACCAAATAGAGCTATCACAAGTAAAAGGAATCTGCAACATGCCAAGAAAATTAACAAATAAAGCGCACCCTTGTCTAGTTTCCTGTTTAAGACAACTACATCTAGCTGTGGTTCAGGTTCAGGCTCTATGAAAGGGTCTAGATAAAATATTTTCATGCGCTGGAATTCCTCAAAGCTAAGGTCCGGTTCAGGTATTAGAGTCTGGAAAAACTCAAGTAAAAACTTAGATGCACATAATAATAACCTGAATAATTGTCGATCCTTAAAGTCAATCAGTTTTGACTCACACAGCTGACCACAATGAGAGTGGTGGTCTTCCTTAAACAAATGTGTCGACCCTAATCTCCTAAAGTAATTAGGTTTAGTCTCAAACCTTAATAATTGACACATATGAAACTTATACGTTCCCACAATTGGTCGAAAAATATTTGGTGGGAAAACAAAGTCAATCTGGATATCATAGCCTAGGTAAACCACATCAACCAGAGGATGGGTTTCTAACAACTGAACTTCCTTATGGACATCACTAGGTTCAGGAAAACGTGTATGAAGATAATCTTATAAAATGGTTGAGGCACATATGTCAAGTCCCAAGTGAGGGACCTTTCTAATAGTTAAAGCACATGGAGAATGATAATCACCCCCAAACTTAGAGTTTTCAGTGTCTCTAGAAAGACTAGTCATAACTTCCCTAATTTCAAGGTCATTAGATTCCTGAAAATGGTCAATTGATTCTTCTAAGTATGGTTCATCCTCAGTCATCTCTACGAGTTCACTTTCTTTGTCTAAGACTAATGTTTCTAAATCGCTAGACTCTAAAACAATATTCTCAGAAAAAACTCGTTCCTCTAAACCATTATTAGCTTCGTAATCAAAGGGAAATACTCCATCGTCTAAAACGGGGGTATCTCTAGTCAAATCCTCGTCCTTTTGAATAGGTGAATAATTATTAAAATTATTTGGATTTGAACTAGAAACATTATCATTATTAAGCTCAATTGGAGTAACAATTTCCTGATCATTATGCCTACTTATTTCAAATTCTTCATCAACACTATCCTCATCATAATCATCATTATAATAACATGAAAATGGTTGAACCTCATCTAAACAAGTAGTGTTACTAATTTTATCCTCGTCATCTTTATTATGTGAATAACTATCTTCATTTTCAAAGGTACTATTGGAAACACTATATTGGAAATTAAGAGCAGTTATGTTCTGGGCCTCTAACAAAATATTTTGAGTCGACTCACATGACTTCCTGATTGAATCTAGGAAATAAAGTTCACTCGTTGCGTTGATTTCGTCCATAACTAAGTTATTCATTTCTGCTAACTAACATGTCGACTCAGCTAACTTACGTGTTGACTCTAGTAGAGAGGAATTTTGCTCGTATGACCTGTTGGCGTGTGGATAGTAATTGGGCTCACCATGGTATGGACCATAACCTTCAAAAGTTTGATGTTCCCAACCATTATTCACACTATGGTCAAAGTAGTAACGTCCATTTTGAAACTCAGTCTGATATTCGTTATATTGGCTATTGTAATACCAGTTTGACATTCTATTGCAGGGGTGTGAGTTGTCACACAAAATAAAACCCACTGACAGGGGATTCGTGGGTGGATAGAGTCTTACCTCCCGTACCAGACGGGCGATGAACCGTTGAAGTCGACTCAGGCCACCGACTCCGATGTCAGTGTACGAACCCGAGAGGCCGAGACAGTATCGTAACTGTCCTCCTCCCTGCAAACAGATTATATTTAATTTTTAACCCTTCCTTAGGGTTTTAAAAATAGTGTCCAAGAATGTCCAAAAAGTCCAAAAATAAAAATGTCCAAAAAGGAAAAGAAAAATTACAAAAATAACACCCTATTTACAGTTTCTAAAAATAAAACAAAATAACTATATACAAAATCTTCTTCTTCACTCCTTTCGGATTCCTCTTTTCTTTCCTTCTTCGGCGATGCATTCCTTTTATAACACTTTTTCTTCCCTTGTAGCTTCGCTCCAAATCTGAAAAGAATCGAAAAATACCAAAACGCGTAAAAAAGAACAAAAAATAATAAAAATAAAAAGAAACCTAAAACAAATCTAAATACAAGTCCGCGTCGGCGGCGCCAAAAATTGATGTTGTTTTTATGTTGTTGTAGAAAGTGGTAGTAAAGTTGTCGTTCACTCAGACTTGTGGAGATTTGTTTTAGACTTAAATAAAAACTCAAGATAAAGTTGTTATCAAGATTATAAAACGCACCGAAACTCAGGATTCCACCATTGACCAATTAAGTGATTTAATCTAATCAATATTCATGCAATTCTTTGCGTTTAAAGTGATTCTAATATATTGCCTTTAGTAGATTTTTGAAGTAAAAATTGTATACATCAAGCATGAAACATCAAAAGTCTTAAACTAAGCATGCTCCATCAAAACGGATCACAACCATTCAATAAAAATCAATTTTCCAATATTAGTTCCATGCAAATAATCATAAAAGAAATTGCAAGAATTAATTAAAATAGAAATATACCACTTTTCATGTAACAATGGCTTCCTCCGTCCCCTCGGCTAAGGGGTTTAGCTCTTCATGGTGAAAACACGCCCAAAATAATAATCCATAGCTCAAAAAGGTGTTTTATTGAAGAAGAGGTATAAAGCAGTGTGTTTGTAACAGTTATAACTGTTACAGAACCCACTGTTACAGAGAACTGTTGTAATATGTGCTGTTACAGGAAACAATAGAAAATATATGTTGTTGAATAAAAGACTGCTCTGAAGGGTCTTATGTTCTTCGTGTTCTTCAGCAGCAGCAGCAGAACTCGACTTCCTGCAACTTCGATTTCTCGACTCTGTGGTGTTCTAAACTTTCCCCAAACTGTTCGACCTCCTTCCTTGAACTCCCAGCAACTTATATATAGCCAACAAAGCGATTTAATCTCCCCAAAACTCCTTGAAATCTCTTATTTCCTTCCTTGGAAGTTACGACAATAATCTCTTCCAAAAATTGTTTCACGCGTTTCTGAGCTTTCCAACTTATCTCAAACTCTTCCTTAGATAGATATGTATCTTTGGGAAGAGTTTATTGCCTTTAGTCTTCCTGGAATTCCAAAAATAAGTCCAACAGCAAACCGTGTATAACTTGACTTCTATTTCTTTTTCCGGCTATTTTAGCCAATTTGGGTTCAAACAAAGGACTTCACCAGGCCTGTTTAGGCCTAGGGAGTAAACCCAATCAATTTCAGTCATTGAATCGCTCTGGAACTCGATCGAATCATCACCCAAAAATCATGCAGACGTGAACAAAATTTTCCCGCCAATTTTTTTATTTGAATTTGGGAAGAAAGTGACCTCCCCCTTATCTGTGGCTGGTCTCCCTTTAGCAGATGCCTCGAAATGGGTCATCCCTTAGTAATTAGGTTACCCCTTATCCAAAGTGAGAGTCCGTATAGTAATTTTCTCCCACGAGCGCAAAAACCACTTTTCGAGCCAATTTCGCCGAAAAGCTTATTTCTCCAAAAATACCTACAGGGATATAAAAATCCATAATAAATATAAAATCTAGCAGTAATAATATATACAATTGAGATTATATAAGACACAAAAATGTGCCTATCAGCAGGATACTACGCATTTGATTCCCTTAGCTGATCTCACCCACAACTAAGAGTTGCTACGACCTAAAGTCGAAGACTTTAATAAAAAAATCTGTATCACACAGAAAAGTCAACGGTAATAGATAAATCTGTCTCCCACAGAAATACCTACGAGTTTTTGTTCCGTCTTTTGATAAATCAAGGTGATTAGGAACCAATTGATAACCCACACTTAATTCCCGAAGAACAGCCTAGAATTATCAATCACCTCACAATAATCTTAATCGACAAGAGAAAGAAGATATTGCGGAATCACAAACGATGAGACGAAGGTGTTTGCGACTTCTTTTATACCTTGCCCATCGGAGAAATTAATCTCAAGCCAATCTTACGATTGTACTCAAATATGATAGAAACAACAACATCAGATCACGCAACTCACTACACCAAAACAGACATTTTGTTACACATATATGTGTGACATCTTATTTATTATCACATTTATTAGTGTAATAAATATGGTGTTCTTCTTTTGTTACACATGAGTGGTTACACTAATAAGCGTGACTTTCATTAATTTAAATCACACTAAAAAGTATGTCAAATCTGTTACATATATTAGTGTAACAAATTAGGCAGTAATTAAGAAAAAAATATTTTTATTTTCCCCACCCTGTTTTGGATTCATACACCGGGCTTTTCCCAACCCACTCCATTGTTAGATATTTTCCAAAATCCAGAAAAACATCAATCAACATATATTAGTCTGTAAAGTCAAAATTGTATTATTCATTAAAAATGTACAGAAGTTAAATTACAATTCGCAAGAAAGTAGAAAATCATTCACAATGAAGGATTGTGCACAGATTTGCAGCAAGCAATCATAATATATACACTATTGCTTCATAATACAGTATTCATGCCAGTGTGTACACCAACCTAACTAACTATACCATGCCTTCTTTGCTTGATCTTCAGATAGTGACTATATTACACTAGGCACACAATAGAGATATCTCAGCTTATACCTCCAGTAGTTTCTTTTTGACAAGGAACGCAGCCACACTAAAACACCTTTCAGATCTGTAGAATTTATCACATAAATGTTTAGAACAGGAAAATTCACTATCTATCCATAAGTAGAGGAAAACAGTCAATGATATCATGGTATACTGACCCAATATATGCATCTATAACTCTTGTAAAACATGCATACGGCAGACGAAAGATGTATGTCAACTCATTCGTGCAATAGCATGTACCAGAATTCATGGGGGAAATATCAAAGTGTAACCTTTTACATCCTTGATGTTTGACTTTTTAAATCTAATGGAACCGTTCAATCCGAGCTTAGACTAGATATCTAAACCAAAAATCTTACTTGCAGAAATACACTTTCATTCTTCACCAACGGGTGATCATGTAAATCAGTCCCTGTCCATACCAACAATAGGTCTGGGTAGGGCTGAACATGGTGTCGGTTAACCGTTGGAAACCGACTGAACCAGACCAATAAGAAAGAAACCGAACCAAACCATTTAGTTTTGGATTGGTTTGGTAAAAAAAGTTGAAAAACCGACATTATCGGTTTGGTTTTGGTTTGACCTGAAAACCGAACCAAAAACCATTGGGGAACCAATTAATTTTTAAACTTAGTTTCTACCGTCGATTTAAAAGTATTAGATTCTACCCATTGATTTAGAGGATAAATAGAAACCCTAAATCTAATATTTCATTATGATACTCTCCCTCTTTCTCTCAGCCGCCTCCCTTCTCCACCCCCAACTACAGCAGCTTCTACTCGACTTTTTTCTTCCCGTCTTCCTTCTTTTTTATTTGTCAATAACTAAATTAAGATATATTATATATCTTCTTTTGATCTCTAGAATTAGAGTAAGCTTTAACTATTCTTGATTTTTCTTTTTTTGTCTGTATATTTGTGTAAACCAATACTATCGGCAACTACGAATTTTTTATCTGTAAATTTGTGTATTTTTTTTTTGGTTTGACATAATTATTGGTTAACCAAAAACCACTGGGACAAACCGAAACCAACTGGAACCATTTGGAAACCGAACCAATGGTTAATGGATTGGTTTGGTTTAGATTTTTAGAAACCAATAGTATTGGTTTCGGTTTTGGTTTGGCTAGAAACCGAACCAAAACCGACCATGAACAGCCCTAGGTCTGGGACTATGTCATCCTTCTCCACTTACTAAATATAGCTACTGTTATGTTATCGAATAAAAATGAAGACGCATTAGACAAACTGTCAAAAGAAATTCAAGCAGTGGCTGAGAATTTGACCTATTACTAAATTACTATGCCTTTTAATGGATTTTGATTGATAGATAAACTGAAAAATAGCTATTCTCTATCCCTTTTTTGCAAACAGTCAAACATACCTTGTGTTGTTTGCTCAAATCAAGAAAAACGGAATCGAAATCCATTTTAAGTGTAGTTAGGCGAACATATCGAGGCTTTGAGACATCTGCAAAAAAAAAAAAAAAAACAACAACTTGTAAAATAAGGTCACTTAAAATTGAATGAAGACCATGTAGTACAATATCTAAGCATAGAAATTCTTATGAACTAGTATGAAATTAGAGTTTGAAAGAAGAATACAACTCCACTGTGACCCTTTTGTTACTCTACTCTAATCAGAGAGGGGATCCAATCATTAAAGTCTCCAGAGCTATCCGAGGTTCCAACTTTGATGCCTTTAAATCCTACGCAAGATACAGGTCTACATGAAGAGACATCCAGCATGAGATCAAGAAAGAAATTTAAAGACGGACCAGGATTTGGATTATAGAGGAGTGATAATTCTTCTTCGCACAAAGCTTAGCCAAATCTGAGTGTAGAGCATCTTTCTGTAGAAGTAGAAAAATTTGTGCATCACCGGACAATACCACTGTAGCCTGTAGAAATAAAGTCAACGCAAACCATCACTAAGACAAGCGTGATGGGAAACAAAAATAACCATTGGTACCAAATCAAATTAAGAAATAAAGGTTTAGTTCTCATTCAAATAATTTGTGAAGAAAACTAACCTGGCCAAAGAAAAAAATCATATGCGTACATCAATTCCCCTTGCCTCTACAACATATAGATATATGACCATCAATTTCCACGATTCTAGGATATTCTTTTTGCCACCAATGGTGATAAGCAGAATTACAACTAAGAAATAAAAAAGTACATCAAAAAGTACCTTCCGTTTGCCATTTACTGATTAGCACCATCAATCACTTTAGAATCAGAAGATCTGCAGTTCAGGCATCAAGCTTCAAGAATTCCACTAATCCACTAAATAAAATTAAGTTTAATTCATTTGGATTTTGTAATAAACTTGGAAGAAAAGACAAACAGTACAGTCCTAAACAGCAATTGAAGAATTTGGCGAGTGAACTAAGTGGAGCTTTTAGAGCTTCTAATCTTCACTTTTTGGTAGGACATATCCTACACATTTCATCAGACATGCGTATTTTTTAATTTTACATTAGATTTACAGGCTCCTAGCTACCGCTACAGCATCAGCCCTAGCTTTGCCGCAAGTATAACAACTTCAAATGTTTCAATAAAAGGGTTAGGAACTGAATCTGCTATACTTAAGAGAAAATATCAAACCTGTTTTGCTATGGATTCATGAGCAACCACACGGTCCTTAATTAATATAAAATGCAGCATATTGAGGTTGTAGATGCTGATGTTTCTGTGAAGAATCCAAAAACTAAATCTTTTAATTAGGTCTCCCAATTAAATCTTCTTATAATTTTTCTATGAACATCTTAAACCCTAGAAAAATTAGATCCACAAACTAAATCTTCTAATGTTTCAGGAAAAACCAAATCAACGAAACTTTTCACAGAATCGATACAGGACCCGATATAGAGTGATAGAAATTGATTAGATTTAGATGGAGATAAAAAACCCTAGATTTGCAAGGCAAAGAAGTAGGTTTCTCTTTTCAACGCGTGCAGTTTACGACTAGGAAGAAACGAAAGGTGGGGAAAAACGTGGGAGACTTTCAGTTTGTTTTTTTTACATAGAAAATAAATAATAAAATATTGAACAAAATACAACATATTTTTTGGATCCGTCGGAAAGTCACATTTAAATCTGTAACATAATTATAAAAAACAAATTCTGAATTAATGTCACACTTAAGTGGTTTGTACACTAATATGTGTAACTATGTTACACTTATTTGTGACAATTCAGTGTTACAAATTGCTGAACTCGGTGTAGTGACTACAGAGAAAATAGTTGGGTCTGGCTTCACAATCCCAATGAAGTCTTCAAGTCGTTAACCTACAGGGTCTCGAGAAGAAACCTAAGGTTATAGGAGAATCGACTCTAGCTAATACAACTAGTATCACACAGAAGGTGTGGGGATTAGGTTTCCCAGTTGCTAGAGTTCTCCTTTATATAGACTTTCAAATCAGGGTTTGCAATCTAAGTTACCTTGGCAACAAAGCATTCCATATTCACCGTTAGATGAAAACCTGATTAGATTCAAGTTAATATCTTTCAACCGTTAGATAGAACTTAGCTTGTTACACACAAATGAAATGCACGTTTATTTAGGTTTTTGTAACCGTACCCAAACATGTAGACTTAGTTGGTTCAACAGTAGTTAACCAAATGGTTAACCATATGAGCACTTGCATATCAACCATATTCTTCTTTACCTCAACTAGTTCAAATGACTCAAATGAACTAGTTAGAGAGTTGTTCAATTGTTTGGATCTTATAGAAGTATACAAGACACAGTCGAAGCAAAAACGATTTGATTCACTCGAATCAATTCATGAACTTTATAGCCACGGTTTGCAATTATGCATTCCTTAGTTTATATAAGTTTAAGTTCACGAATAATCGTTTTTAGAAAATAACCAACCTAAGTACGCTGAATGGTACGCGGACTTAAGTACCCGGAATAAGTTTGTTTTCAGTTCACAAAATCCAGCAGATTTTCACGGGACGTGAACTTCCGATGGTGCGCGTACTGGTACACGGACTTTAGTTCCGGTTTTCCTGAGCAGCAAAGTACGCATACTTTGGTTCAAGGAATAAAGACTTACACACATATGTGTTACCACACAATGTTTATATCCTTCCAAGGTTATATATTCTAATCTTTCATTTCAATCATTGAAACATTCTTAGAGGATGTTGTATGATTGTTATTCACAAACCATTTTTCGTCAAAGCCATTTTCAAGTAATTGAAACTTAATATGACTTTCGTCATTAGTAAAGATGAACTTGGCCAAAGCGAAAGCTTACCAACACATATTTCGAGAAATAGATACGCGAGATAAACTCGGCTCGAAATAAGAAATGTGTATAATCAAAGTCTATATAGCAATACGTCTTTTGTCTCAAGATAGGAGATAGAGTAGATAGATTTTTAATTGATAGATAAGTTCAGGTCTCCACATACCTTTTAGTCGATGAAGTTCCACAAGTTCCTTGAGTTGTTCTTCGTCTTTGTATGATGATCGCCATGGAGTCTTGAGCTCTTCTACACTTTCTATCCTAGTCCGAGACTTAGCTATAAGTAGACTAGAAATCAAGACTTATAGTTTTGATCACTAACATTGACAAACATGCTTGAGATAACAACACATGCGAGTTCGACCGAGCAGTGATCTAACAACACAACACTTGTGAGTTCGACCGAGCAATGCTCTAACAGAACCATCCCTCTTCATCAAGATATTCTCATGCAATGTCTCAGCTTAATCTACCAAAATTAATACGCGAGTGCAATGGAAAAATTATTTTGGAAAAGTGATTGCATCTACTTTTATGGGAGTGCCAAAAATACTAGCAATTTTAAGTAATGTTTTCTTTCTAAAGTATTCAATCCCAATGTCATACCGAACCCAAACCTGAGAAAGAATCTGATTTTGATTTTTATGATTAATTAAAGTCTTGCGTCCATGTCCGTGATGAACCGTTCCTGTTTTCAGACACACTTCTCCAGCTGATCGAACACAAAGAGCAACAAGTACAATTGAAAACTTGAAACATAAGAAACCTTTCCATAGCGAAAAAACTTCATCTGATGTCTACCAGCCCAATAGGCTTGAGTTTGTTACAAAGATCAACAACTTTAATTAAAAGGCTCAAACCCCTTTTGAAGAGTTCATCTCCTTATCATAAAATTCTTGGAATCTTCTCTGATACTCATTTTCTGAGATTCAGATTGATCTGCGATTTACCAAAGGTTTAGGAAATTGAGCTACACAAATATCTGATTGCATATTAATTATGAATCCAATACTAGGTTTGGGTGTCGAAACCCTAGTTAAGCTGAATATTCGAAACTATTTTTACGAAATATATTCAATTAGACTAATTAATTGATTAGTTATGACTACTACGAGTAGTTGTAAACGCCAATAAATTGAATATAAATTGCTTGTAATTTGGTTGATTTTATGATTTCATAAAATTTTTGAAAATTATCATCATTGTAAAATTTTAAATTTCAGTCGAATTTCAGGTTGTTAATATTCGGATATGACATTTAAATGTATAACAATCAGGAAAATTTAAAATATACTCCCTCCATTTCATAAAAATTGAGTTATTTCAAGTTTACACAGTTTTTAAGAAAATAAGGAGAAAAGAATACTTTTAGGTATTTTTCCAATTATATCCTTATGGATAACAAAATAGTAAAATTTAGAAATGACATAACTCTCAAACTATGATACGGGTATTTGTAATTTTAGTTACATCGTTGAAAACATTTTAAAATACCTACATAACGAACATAATATGATTATCAAATTATACTTATCAAATTATACATTTTAAATGATAAGGACTTACGTCCTACATACATCCTTGTCCTCAACTGGGAAAATGGTCAAGACATTTGTATGGATGTTACAGGTGTCTCGCCCTTTACTGGCGATGGAGTTCGTGCTTTCATCCCAGGCCATGCCATTTCGAGAGCTATTTCGCGTAAGCGGTCTAAATACTTGAATGAATGTGTTACGCATGGTTATGGTTTGAGTGTTTTAGCTTTCACTACTTTGGGGGAGCTTAACGAAGATACTGTTTGTTTTTTCAAGTGTCTGAAAAATTGTTTAGTTAGTAATGATGATGGTAGTGGTCTTGTTAGTTTTATTTTTCATAGATTGGGGATTGCTATTCAAAAGGGAGTTGGTGCCCAGCTTGTCGCTCGGTTGCCAACTAAAATCCTTGGTGTGTAATTAGTTTCTTCATATGTATTATTATATTTGAATATAAATATATTAAATATTAAATTTAATGATAAGTGTTAGCCTTTGTGAAACAAATTTTTAAAATGAATAGCTGGAAACGGACAGAGTTAAAATTTTAAATATATAATTAAAAGAAATTGAAGAAAAAAAATATGATTTACATGGGCTGATACCAGGATTACTAGGCCTTTATTTAGCTGATCCAATGATCAGAATCGCTTAAAATCTTTTTGTCATATATGAAATGTATCGGCCCCTAGTAATTAATATAGTATCACCCTATATGAGAAAAGATCCTATTTCATCAAATTTAATCGTATTGAGGAAATATCACCAATAAAAACAAGACGAGAAGGACTACTAATGTATCATTTCTTTTCCTTCCACACAACTATACAAACATCTTGTGTATAAATATAAGTACTCCCGATACCGTATCATTCTGGGGCTGCTCTTATCTTTTCGTACAACCAATAAAAGCTGAGCCGTTCAATCAGCGTGGGTTAAACGACATTTTTGTATTTATCTCCACGCTATACTGGTCAGAATCACTGATCGAGTGAGTGTTCATCGGTACAGTATACAGGTCTGTTGGTTCAGATGGTGAATATGTGCGCTCGTCATTGTGTTTAGGAAGAAGATCCTGTATTAATGGATGTATTGATGACGATTCCATTTTTCTCAAACTTTCTAGCTCCATGGCGACTTGCTTCATTGTAGGCCTGTCTCCACCCTTTGGACTAAGGCATTTCTTTGCGAGCGTTGCAACTGCAAGTACTTGCTCCGGATTCCCTTCAGTTACTACTGGAGTCTCAAGAACATGGAGCATATTGTTACCTTTTACAGAAGAAATAAAATACGATATAATGTTTCTTTGCTCTTCAGATCTCAAAAATGATATGGGTTTTTCTCCTGTTAAAAGCTCTACACCAAAACTATAAACATCGCTTTTATCTGTTAACTGCCCGGATTGATGGTATTCTGGATCCAAGTATCCTAAGGTGCCTTGTACCAATGTGTCTATTTCATTCTGATCCAGTGGATTCAACCTTGATGCGCCAAAATCTGCCACTTTTGCAGTGTAGTTTTCATCTAACAATACATTTGCCGATTTGATGTCCCTATGAATAACGGGTATGGAAGCTGCAGAGTGTAACTACGCAATTGCACTGGCAGTTTGAGCTGCAATCCTCAAGCGGCTTTCCCAAGATAAAGAAGATGTGATAACATCCTCAGTTTTATGGATATGTTGAGAAAGGGTGCCATTGGAAACATATTCATAGACAAGTAAAGGAACTTCAGTCTCTAAACAACATCCCAAGATCTTCACAACGTTACGATGATTAACTTGGGTTAAAATAACAAGCTCGTTGATGAATTCTTCAATTTGAGCCTCATCAATAATTTTTGATTTCTTAATTGCCACGACACGACTATCAGATAAAGTTCCTTTGTAAACGACCCCATGACCTCCACGCCCAAGAATCAATTTGTCATCATAATTATTGGTTGATAGTTTTAGCTCTTCTGCTGTGAAGATCTTTGCTGAAGACTCTCCGCTGCTTTCCTGTGAGCATATTTGTTGCTTTAAGAGTAACCCTCCATTCCTTTGAAAAAATCTCGACTTAAGCAGAATTTGGTTTCTCTTCCTCATACTGAAGTATAACCAAGAACTACCAATAATCAAGAAAAAAATGCCTAAACCGATGCCTGCACAAACATTGGTTCAATTTAATTTAATATGTTGAACTTAAATTTACAAGGCAATAAGTAGGTGAGATATATTTTACCAAGAGAGATTTTAAACACTGGAGATGCCAGATTGTTGTGAAAGCAACCACTCCCACCTCTCCTGCCATCACCATGACTCCCTTTCGGACAAGAACATTTGTAACTTCCTACGGTGTTTGTGCAAATCTCCACGCAAAGATTTTTGTTTTGATCCTCACACTCGTTAATGTCTGATTCAAATAGATGGAATTTCATTAGCTATGCAGTTGTAACAAGAAGAATTACAATAAGTTTCAGTTGTGTGTCAGTAGACATGTCTATCATCTACTATATTCGCCCATAAAGGAAGTCATTTCTAAGATTAAAGGTAAGCTTTTCGGTACAATGTTGCAAAAGAGCTTTGTGGATAGTTTGTAACTTGGCATACCTTGGCATCCGGGACTGAGATAAGGGTTTCCCTCGTATCCGTCATGGCAAGTGCAACGATATCCAGGATTGTTGTCAGAATTTACGCAATAACTATTTCCGTGGCATGCATAGCTTTCCACATCCTTTTGAGCTTCTTCGCAAGTCTTATTTCCTATGGCCCAATCAAGTACAACGGGTAAATTTCTTGCTTTACTGATAAAATTTTCCCCATCCAAAATATCCAACGCACTGAATGTATACTGATGTTTCTCAGCTACGAAAGCATAACTACAAGGGTCAAAAGACGAGGTCACAGACACATTTGGCAATATATTGAAGTAGACTGACATGTTAAACTCTGTTATCCCCTTTGGGATGGTAATCTCGCAGCACCCTTTGCCAAAGCAAGTTGCATTTTCGATGCTTTGCTTAGTCTCACAACTTGATGAACATGCGCTTGAGTAATCTTTGAAGTCCCCATCTATAGATGCGAACGTGGAACACCCGAGTCCAAAGAACATGTTTTTGGTCGATAACGTGAATGGTGTCCCTCTAAAATTCATTGATGTATATACCCCTGACGTACCAAGTTTTTGCTTTACAGAAGATTCGTCGTAACACAAAGGAACTGGCACACCTTTCACACGAATTTCGTTATTTGATATATCAATAATCTCAACATTACCTCCTACACCATGGAAAGGCTTAGGAGGATCGAATGAATTATTGCAAGAAATCCCGTACTGAAACCCTGTTCCACCAAGCGAGCAATCATTCCCCTTTGAACTGACTATCCCAAAAGGGAAAGGAATTGAAATATTACCACATTTGGATTCGCAACCAGGCTTAGTTTTAAAGAATGGAGGAACAGATGATGAGAATGCTTGGGTGAAGAAACATAGTTGCACGAGATATAAGAGTTTTAGAAGCATATTGCTGCAATCACCAAATCTGCTGTTGGTGATCAATTTTTCTTCGGAGAAGAAGCAGTTAATATTATGTTTTTTTTTAAACGATCAACGAGGTTAAGGAGAATAGGCTAATATCATTTGTTCAGGTTGAACTAGTGGGAGAGAATAAGATTGGACTTTGATTTGTTCGTCTCTGCTCTTGCCGCCCGTTTCAGACTTGGAAAGGTCAATTGGATCAATCATATAAAGCTCATTCAATGATTCCTCTTCAGGTACATATCTCCTCAACACAGAAATCAATCTTTTTCATTTGAATTTAAAAATGATAGCAATAGCCGCTATCAATTCTTATATTTCTAAATACAGAAATAGAAAATTTCCTGGGAAATGAATTTATCCACTTGCTAAGATCAAAATTAGCAAAAAAATGAATATGCTCCAAAAATGGATGCCGTGTAAAATGTCTTAGTAGCATCATCCTTCCATAGTCAAGATTCCATAATTTCTTCTTCTTGGGAGACTTTTGGGTGACTGAATAATTTAGTATTCCAGATAAGAACTTCTTAAAAGAATAAAACATAACGAAATTGAGATGGATATGTAGACACTTTCGTTTTAGGTGATTAAAGTTTAGGTCTCGAATTATTGACCGACTGTTTTGCTCTTAGAGGAAGATTTTTGTATGAAATCGTGCCCATCAGTTAAGAATTTCGGTTTCATTTTAGAAGAAGAAAGGGGAGATGATTATAGTTTTGATGAGATGGTTTATGGAACAGGATTAGCCTGCCGGAATAGAGGAGCAAGAAGAAGATTAGAGGTCTTTGGTTATTCTTTGGATGCCTTTATTTTGTATTTATGATGACGTGCCCTACAAGTATAGGCTCCAACCATATTGGCCAACGGTTACTTACCGGAGTTGATTGAATCTTGATTCTTTTTCATTTAGGGACGGCACATCTAAAAAAAAAAAACAAAAGGTCTAGTCCATATTTTCACTAAGAGAGACGAGGCGGATACGTAGTTCCACCGTAAATTCAAAGCCAAACCATCAAAAAAAAAAAAAATCCAAAAACTGCAAAGTACATACTAAAAATGATCGAGTGCAAAGCCAAATATTGGCATGTCACGTATAAGAATGGTATTTGTCCGATATTTTTTTTCTTAAGGTGGTGTTTGGAAGTCTTGATATCCTAATCTAGGTTGGGTTATCCCTTAAATAACCATATATTTTGTTTGTGTGGGTGTTTATTCCATATCAAGATATGAATAGTGTATCCTACCTAAATTTTAGGAGGCTAAAAAGGTGGGGTTTTGGAATCCCATGTAAAACCTGGAATACCTTAATCCTTTCCTGGGTTAGACAGTTATTTTTATAACTACTTTTTTTTTTTAATTTTTTCTTATGCTCAAAACCATAAATTTATATGGTTTAGTTTTTATTTCTTTTTTAATTAATTTATTTAACTTGCATACAAATCTCTTGACAAACAACATACTATGTTAACCTAATGTGGAAAACAAACACCATTTAAGATAACCATTGCCATAATAGTTTTGGATAAACCAAGGAATACCCTAACCTGGACAACGTTTTTCATATCCAAGCTGCCAAACAGACCCTAAAAAAACAACTCCAGACAGGAGGGGGTTAGGCAGAAATCCCTGCCATTGCCAGTTGATTACAATGACAAAACAGAAAGGGGACAAGAAAACCTTAGCAAGTTTCCACTTGCATTAGAGGTAATACTGGATTGTATAACAGGGATGCAAGTGGCGCATAATGATTACGCGTTACAGAGTTGCAGGCCAAGTCAGTGTGCAGCCAGGATGACGCGACACTGCGTAGACTGTCAAGTGCTTAGAATGGCACAACGCCGCAGGGCCAATGAAGTGCAAGGGTAACACTACATTGTAAATTCATTTGGCTAAGTAATGAAGCTATTGGCCGACACAATGAAGCTTCATTAAATAGAAGGCAAGACAAATCCAAAGTTGCGAGATGCAACATGCGAGTTGGCATGTCCGTGGAATTGAGTTATCCCAAACTCAAGGACGATGCAAGCATGTAAAATAGACTAAAGATTAGTCTATGCATTATTTCAAGGCTGACCAAAACTTGAACAATGTAAACAAGTTGGTAATGCAAGAGTTGCATTGCTGTTGTCAAGCTAATTGGCGAAGTGAAGCATATATGACGCATGAGTAACTAGAGTGAGCTTAAGGAGATGGCATCGATGTTTGAAGCACAACGATTGTCCGTGCATTAGCTTAGAGTGATAAGAATGCAAGGCCAAGGTGGATGGGCATTGGAGCGAGGCAGAATTCAGTAAAGCACAACAGTTGTGCAATACGGCTCAGGTGGCGGTTACAAGTTGGTTATTGGCTTCAAAAGCATGCCAAAGGTGCGAGACAAGTTGCAAGGGTTATGAAATGAGTTCATAACCTTATTAGAGTGTCTCTAACCGTTCAAGACAAGTGTGGCTTCAATCTGCATGACAACACAAAAGGTGGCAGTTGAAAAGCAGATTGGTGGTTAGGAAAACTACCTGTGGACATGTGGCTGTCTGTAGGAGGTGCAAGTGGTTGGACATAAGTTTTGACCTGATACTAGCATGTATAAATATCTTAGGAATCAATAATGTTGGTGTTGTTCATTTTGGGAGAAGAACCACTAATGTAGAGAGAGTTTTAGGCATTCACCAAAAGGGTGAATGGCCTGTTTTGGTTCATGTGATGGACGAGTTTTGTAATTTTCCTTTAGTGCAATAAAAATGGGTTTGTTGCAGTATCATTTGTGTTCATTATGTTGCTGATGTTGTGTGACAAATGGCTAAGTACATGGAAGAACCTCTTATGCTTATGGGGGCATGAAGAGTTAGAGAGAAAGAAGAAAAGACTTCCGTTGTGCAAAGCCTTATGTGTGAAGGCGGATGCGTACTTTGATGCAAGTATGCAAGAATGAATGATTTTGGGTGAAGTTGATTCACTGAACCACAATCATTGCCGGTCATGTCCCATGAAAATTTTAGGCGATTAAATGGGCATGTGACATCAGGTATCAGAGCCAGGTTAGAGGACACAATTGCTGATTTTTCTCTCTTTTACTCAAGTTAAGGTCATTTTTTTGTCAAATTCAGTGGTGAATTGTTTGGGTTTCATTAGTATGGAGACTAGAAGAAGTTGATCTTGTGTGGAAAGATCAATTGGAAGGAACTTTGAAGCTTGTAGTAGCAGCATGCCATGAAAGTTTATGACAAAGGTGTCAAAATTCCATGCCAAAGTGTTAGACGAACGTGCAAGAGTCATTGAAAATCGGGTTTTCAAGTGATGGCATGACAAAACTATGGACTATGCTGACTTCTATGGTGCAATTCAGGTGTTTAAAGTCCATGTTTCTCACAAGTATGCGAAGATTATGCATTTGGAATGCATTCTTTCGTAGTGTCATCAGTAGCAAGTACATTACAAGTAGTAATGGGAATTTTAGGGGAAATTCCTGAATACAAAGAAGTTGATGGTCTTTGCAGTGGCAAAGTAGATGAAGAACATGTCTACGCGATATATTGAAGGTGTTTTCGTTGTAGCCAGGTGATGGAAGATTATAGTTATCTCTCTCGAATGCATGTACCTTGGTGGTAATGCAAAGTCTGGTTGTGAACCAGCATTTTTGTGGCAATGTGATGCCATAAAAGAAGAATTGGATGGAAAATTCTTATCTAGCATAAAGCTTATGGAAAGGCTGAAGACACAAGCGCAAGTTAGGGGAAAACCGATACACCACGGTCTTGAGCTTGCAAAGAGTTCTTCATTGTTGCTAGATGAGCACAAGGAGTGTGCTTGTACCTGAGTTTTTTAGTGGGATCAATATGCTTGGACAAGGATGTCCAAAGACCTGCATTTTATCATAACCACAAGCGGATGTTCTTGTCAACTACAAATCAGTATTGCTACAAATCTGATTTTGAAGAAGGGGAAACACAAGAGTAACCAGTTGCCCATGGGCAGTAAAAAGGAGTTCCAAGTTTGAAGAAGAATGCGGCATTCTTGCTTCATGGAACGTAGGCAGTGGCGCCTCATTTGAAAGGACTATGGCCTTATTTTCAACTGTCCAAAATGTTTATCCGCGGAAGTCATTGAGTGATATGACTTTGCTGAGCTCTATGGTGATGGTCAGAATCACCAAGTTAAGTCCGTTCCAGTTGTGCAAAGGTGCACAAGTTTGTGTCAAGATTTGGGTGCTACTTGGCATAGCATGTATGCAGCAGTAGCGTGCGCCAAATGAGATTTGGGCATGGCCAGAATGCATGATGCGGTAGGAGATGCAAGTTAGGCGAATTGTAGATGCATGGAGAAACAAGGACAAAGTGGTGGTGATGCATAAAGATGGCATGTGGCCATTATTAGAGAAATCTTCATGAAAGCTAAAGCAAAATGATAGCATCAGTCTAAAAGGAGTATTCAACTAAGTGTCAATTATATTGTGCTTCGTTATGGGAGTTGCATAAGAACGTTGATAGTTGGGAGAGTGCATGTGGCAAAGTGAATTGCTACATTGGGGACAGTAGGTGTTGTATCGCTTCCTTTGTTGCTTAGAAGCGAAGTTGAAGTCAGTATTGCAAGGCTTGTGAGGTCTTACAAGTTGCAATCATTTGGCGCGACTATTTGCTCAAGTTTGAGTATATTTTTAGTTTGGGTCGAGTGGACCTTGGTGTTGGAATGAAGTCTGTCTATGTAAGGTAGTAGTGAATGAGGGTATTTGAAGTGAAAGATCTTGCCTCTTTCATTCAAAGTAAAGCTAGTTCGCGTGAAAGATGATACATAGCATATTAAGCCAAAATATGCAATAAAAGACGCTGAAAGTGAAAGAAGCAAATAGAGTTGGTGGCATAGTTGAGTTTGCTGTTGAGAGTTATGCGGAAGTGCAATGGCATATGGCAACGATAGCATGGAGTAACGCATCAAGAATGAAGATGTAAGTCCATCAAGTAAATGAGTTAAGAGTAACTCATTGTTTGGAAGAACATGATGTTTTTTCCTCCGCATTAAAGCGTAGCAGTTTGAAAGAGAAAGTGATGCTTAAAGTGCTGGTTTCAAAGATGCGTGAAGAGGATGCCTTGTCTAAAAAGACGGTCTGATGTCAGGAGTATCCTAAGTCATGACTATACCAAAGTCATGCATTTCAATCGTGATGTTGCGATAATGCACTAGTGGAGAATGGGGTATTCCCAACCCACAGCCACGACCCTCAATGACAGTCCATCGTACTTTGACCGGTCAAGACCGTCCAGGATTTAAGAAAAGTTCATAAGCTGTTAAAGTTGGTCGTTGGTTGACAAAATTTATTACAACTTTAGCCCTTAGTCATGACCGATTCCTCGACTGATGATACTCGATCTTTCTGCTGGTAGATGTTTTCCTCGAGATTGGGATTTTATACTGGCCTACGGATGGGATTAAATATCCACCTCTCTCTATTGTAACCGAAATAACCTCATCTCTTTCATTATCTTTGTCTCTCTCTCTTGCACCTCTTTTCACAGTCGAACTCACCTCTTTCTCTTGGTATTTTTCTCTCTGCAAATTTAAACATTTAGCTCTCGATGTACCTCCATCATCTCCTTCTTTTACAGTAAATCCATATCTGGAAGGTGATATGAAAGTCAATACCTCTATTATCTTCTTCTTCTACAATGGATCCAGATCCAGATAAAGCCGAACTCTCCTCTTTCTCTTGCGTTTTCAATAATAAAATCCTTCTGGCGATTAATTTGGGTAATTATCTATTACTCAATCTTCTTCATCATCTTCAATTACAGAAATTTAACTTTTCATATTATGGTTAGGGTAAATTTTCAGGCTCTTGCTTTTCCTGGTAATTGTTTCGATTGAAGTGTTATTTTTTTCTTGATTAGGGTAGCGGTTTAGTTCAACTGATGATGATGGTATCATGGTGGTGATAAAGTAGAAGATGACTGAGTTTTCTATTAAGATTGCTCGTTACATTGCTTGTCTGTTTTGTGAGGTGAGTTAATTAGTTTATTTTTTTCCCTTCAATTTGGGTCTCAAGGGTATTCTTATATCATGAATTGATGTTGTTTCGTTTTTGCTTTTGGTTGAATCCAGCATGAAAGGATCTCTAATAGGGAAAGAAATTGAAAGTTCTTGTTGGATTAGTTTCAGGAGCTGTTTATTCACTTGAAGTTTTCATATCCTCTTATGTATTATGACATGCTGATGATGCAGGAATTGGGTGTGCTGTGAAAACTGAGTGAGTGAATTTAGGGTTTTATTATTCTTCTTTTGTAGGAAAAGAAAGCTTGCAGACTCTTATTACTTCATATAACTAAACTGATTATCAAGAATTTCAGGTTTTGTTTTCTTGATTTTTTGTGTACTGATTTGACCGAATTTTCCTGTTTAGAGAATCTGATTAAAAAATTGTTAGTGTTTGTAGAGGTATATGAGTTTGCCCATATGCTGTAGTTATTTGAGCTGTTGGAGACTTGCAGTTACCTTTCAAGTTTTCATGCCTATCTCATGTGCTCTATTCCCTGCTCTTTTCCTTTTAGAATGCTGGTAACATGTAGTTATGAACTTAGTGAACTCACCGTTTGTATTTTTGGTGCAGGAAGCATTTATTTCACTTGATGAATGAACTTCCAACAATCTTTGAAGTTGTTACTGTGTAAGACGCAACAAGTTAAGGAGAAATATTCAGTGTCAAATCACAGCAGCAACAAGTCCAGTCTCATTTCAAAAGCGGTAAAAATCCCCAGTTTCAATTAACTAGCTAATGTTTGAATTTATGAGCCATATTCCGGCTTATTAGGATGTATGCAGTTAGTACCTTGAGGTCAGTCCTTTGCTCTTTTAAGCACTTACGTTTATTTGTTTGTTTTGGCAACTAAAGCAGCAATTAGGCAGCCACAAGCTGGTAATATGTATGGATCCAATGGAGGCTATGAAGCCCATAGTCAGCTGCTCAGGATCCTAACATGCATTCTAACCAACGCGGTCCTGGATATGGAACTATCAACAACAGGCATGATCTCATTTTTTCTCCCATTTTCTGATTTAAGTTTCAACATCTAATTGATCATGTAAATTATAGCCAGGTTAATAACTCTCTAACTTAATTTGTTTTTGCTTCTTCAAGTGAACTGTGAACTGATCAGATAGCCTGAGTCAATGTGGTGGGCAGATAAAAGCTACATTTTTCAAGTAAATAAGAGGTCGGGTCTCAGTGTTCTAATGGACGATTCATGTATCCTAGTTAGAGCTCATATTTGCCTATTTCCTGTTGCACGATGAATTGAACTGCTAGCTTAGGTTAGTAGAGGTGAACATATTGTTATTTTCTTTATTTCTGATTTTATGTTTGTGTATGGTTTTACCTTTCTTGTGGTGATGCGTGTGAGCTTCAGGTGATGACAACATTACTTGACATGATTATTATCTCTCCTTACAGTTTCGTGAATGTGTTTTTTTTTCTGATACTTGTACTTTCAAATGTACTGTAGTACTCAAGAGTTGTGTGTGTGGGGAATGATTCTTCCTTGATTCCTTGGGATGCTCGTACCGGCACAGTCCAACTGTCAAGGTTAATAATCTACTTATTTCATTCTAACCTTTTCCTTATATATTTTCCACTTCTTCCACTGCTGTACATTCCTTCGCCTGATATTTAGAAGCAACCCATGTAAAATATAATGGTCTCACTTGCATTAGCAAATAGCAAATTCGCTCGTCTGTTCTTGATCTTTGTGTTATAGGGGAGAAATTTTGGTTAGTGATGGAAATCGGTTTTGTTTCTGGAATGTAGAATACTGAAGTGAGTTAATTTGTTTATTAGTGTTAACAGATGTTCGAAATGATTATGGCGCAGCGTATCAACGGTGATTCAGCTCAATCTAGAAATATAGGTTAAATTTCTAGAGACCTGACTTCTTGAATCGAAGAGTTCAATCAAATTCGATGCAAGGCTCTTGAATTGATGACAGAATCAAATCAATGCAAGGCTTTAGAGAAAACTCTAGTGTATTATCTCTTAAAACTGAATGAATAAAACTATCTTACAATCCCTTATTTATATGAACCTATCTTTCCTAAAAATCAAACATCTAAGAAAAGGAATTATAAAAGAAAAAGGAAATCTAAAAAGACCAAAATTAGGAAAGGTATCAAGATGCTGCATCAGGTCCCGCCGGGGAAGAAGGATTCGACCACGAATCTGGAACTGGGTCTGGTGGAACAAAACGTGATAAATAACGAACATTGAAGACATCCGAAGTGTTGATGTTTGCTGGAAGTTGTAGGCGATAAGCATTGTCATTAATTCGTTCCACAACTGTGACAGGACCTATTTTCTTTGCCTTGAGTTTATTATAAGCATGAGCCGGCATTCGATCTTTAGTGAGAAATACCCAAACTTGATCACCTACTTCGAAGAGAACACGACGGCGACGAGAATCAGACGCAACTTTGTACTTTGAGGAGGATGACTCGAGATTGGTAATAACCTTCGTATGAATCGTATGAATGTTGTCTACAAAATCATCAGCTACACCATGAAGACGTGTACGGTCTGGAAGAGTAGATAAATCCAAAGGACCACGAGGGAGAAGACCATAAACGACCTGAAATGGACTGAACCCTGAACTTCTATTAAGTGAATGATTATGAGCAAACTCTGCTTGAGGAAGCTTTGAGTCCCAAGTTTTAATAGAATCTCCCACAAGGCAGCGAAGCAAATTCCCCAAAGATCTATTGGTCACTTCTGTTTGACCGTCCGTTTGAGGATGATAAGCGGAACTCATGTCAAGGCTGGTTCCTAGTAATTTCCATAAAGACCTCCAAAAATGTCCTAAGAATCGAGAATCCCGATCAGAAACGATGGAAGTTGGCAATCCATGGAGTCTGTAAACCTCTCGAAAAAAAAGTGTTGCGACTTGGACTGCATCTGAAGTCTTTTTACATGGAATGAAGTGCACCATCTTGGAGAAACGATCAACAATGACAAAGATTGAATCGAAACCCTTTTGTGTACGAGGAAGACCCATCACAAAGTCCATACTGATGTCCGTCCATGGTTGTGTTGGAATAGGGAGAGGAAGGTATAGACCGGCATTCGTGGAATGACCTTTTGATGTCTGACACACTGTGCAACGTTCGACAAAACGCTCAACATCACGTCTCAATGCAGGCCAAAAATAAGACTGAGAAAGTAAATACAACGTCCGGTCGCGACCAATGTGTCCTTCATTATGTGTTTCAGCAACAAGTTTAAGACGGAGGCTGCAGTCTGGAATGCAAAGACGACTGTCTCGAAAAAGAAAGCCATCGTGCATAGTGAAATCTCGAGAAAGACCATTCTGTACGTCAAGAAGAACTCGACCAAAGAAGTCATCAGACTCATATAAATCAGCAAAGGTGGAAAATCCCGGAACTGATACATGAAGAACGCTCAGCAAAGAATGGCGACGACTCAGGGCATCAGCAACTCGATTAGAAACACCTGACGTGTGTTTGATAACAAACGTAAATTGTTGCAAGTAAGATATCCATGATGCGTGACGAGCTGAGATTTTATCTTGACTGTTCAGGTGTTTTAAAGCATCATGATCTGTGTAAAGAACAAATTCTTTATGGAAAAGATAATGTCTCCAGTGTTTGATTGCTTGAACCACTGCATAAAATTCCACATCGTAAGTACTATAACGTAGACGAGCTCCAGCCAGTTTTTCACTGAAGAAGGCAATAGGTTTGTTGCGTTGGCTCAAGACAGCACCAATGCCCAACTTAGAAGCATCACTATGAAGTTCAAAAACTTGAGTAAAATCTGGAAGAGCTAGAATAGGTGCTGATAACAATTTCGTCTTAATGATCTCAAAAGCTGTAGTTGCTTCGGCAGTCCAAGTGAAGACACTATCATGACGAATACAATCAGTGATAGGTGCCATCAAACTGCTAAATTGCGGCACAAATCTTCGATAAAAAGATGCTAGACCATGAAAACTTCGAGTTTCAGATAAAGTAGTAGGAGTAGGCCAAGATTTTATTGCTTCTACCTTGCTCGGATCGACGGCTAGACCTTGTGCTGAGACGATGTATCCAAGGAAGTGAACCTCAGGAGAGCCAAACTCACACTTTTTTTGTGTGGCAAATAGTCGATCTCGACGGAGAACAAGAAGTACTTCTCTTAAGTGTGCAAGATGTTCAGTGAAGGACTTACTAAATATGAGAATATCATCAAAATAAACAACTACAAACTTACCTATGAAGGGCCGAAGAGATTGATTCATAACACGCATGAAAGTGCTTGGTGCATTGGACAAGCCAAAGGGCATGACAAGCCATTCAAAAAGTCCTTCGCGAGTTTTAAAAGCCGTCTTCCATTCATCTCCTGGGCGGATCCGTATCTGATGATAACCACTTCGAAGATCCAGTTTAGAGAAAATCGTTGCAGCTCCAATTTGATCTAATAGATCGTCGAGACGGGGAATGGGAAATCTATAGCGTACTGTAATTTTATTTATAGCACGGCTGTCGACACACATCCTCCAAGATCCATCCTTCTTTGGTATAAGCAAAGCTGGGACTGCACACGGACTCAAGCTTTCACGTAAATATCCCTTCAACACAAGTTCCTCAACCTGTCGTCTAAGTTCTTCATGCTCACTCGGACTCATACGATAATGAGCTCTATTAGGAAGAACAGCATCTGGAATTAGATCAATATGGTGTTGAATATCTCTGAGTGGAGGAAGGCCGGGTGGTAACTCATTAGGAAAAACATCCTGAAACTCTTCCAATAGTCTTTGAAAATGTTCTGGAGGTGACGGCAAAGACTTTCTGACAACCGAATTGATCAATATTAGAACATATCTTTCTTCGCGAAGTGTTTCTTCAAAAGCTTTTTGCTGCAAGAAAAGGACTGGAGCTGATGGTGTATGTTGTTTCTCGGGCAAAGAAGGTTGTAGAGTGAAATTGCGATTATTGTAACGAAAACTGTAGGTATTACGATAGCCATCATGTTGTACTCGAAGATCAGATAACCAAGGACGTCCTAAAAGTAGATGGCAAGCATCCATTGGAGCAATATCACAATGAATTTGATCCTTATACGAATCTCCCACCGAAAAAGAAATCAATGCTCGTCGAGTTATGAGTACATCAGTATTCCGATCCAACCATGCCAACTTGTAGGGGTTAGGATGTAGTTCTGTTGATAATTGAAGTTTGGTTACAACCTCCTCAGCAATGACGTTTTCACTACTACCAGAATCAATTATGAAGTTACACACCTTGCCTCCAATAGTACACTTTGAGTGAAAAAGATTATGTCGTTGAGGGTTGATATCTGTTCCACGCGGAGCTAAACACACACGTCGCAACATTAATGCTGGTCCGCTATCTGCTTTAAGAACCTCTACTTCATCCTGTGGCTCTGTAGTTTCCTCATCGTAAATTACTTCAACGTCATTACCAGCAGTGTCAAGGAGGAGGCCTCTTCTGTTTCTAGTGGGGCAGGAAGACTGTCGATGACCTAAATCTCCACAAGAAAAGCAACGAATTGAGTTTGGTCGAGTTTGTCGAGTGTCAAGAGCTGGAACAATGGGTGTGTCTGCTTTGACAGATATAGCGTCATCTGTCGCAGTCGGAGTCTGATTTGGTCGAGAAGAACGAACAGTAGACCATGATGAGAAGGATAATTTAGTTTGTGCCTCAATAGTCAAAGCTTGCTGATGTGCTTCTGACAGTGTTGATGGATGGAAGAGATTGATTGTGTGTTGGATCTGTTGTCGTAATCCTGCTGTAAACCGTGCCACCAGTTGACGCTCAGAGTCTTGTATATCAACTCGATTGAGAAGTAAAAAAAATTCAGTAGAGTAGTCAGCCACAGATCGATTTCCCTGACGGATGGTATGGAGACGCTGAAACATTAGCTGGTCATAATTGTAAGGCAAGAATGTTTTCTTAAGTTTTGATGAAAGTTTATCCCATGACATAATCTTTGGTTTTCCAAGACGTGCACGAGTTGTCTTCAATTGTGTCCACCAGGCAGCTGCTCTGCCACGAAAACGCATTGTTAAGACAGGAACACATTGATCCATTGGAACTCGTTTGAATTCTAGGATTTCTTCTACCGTGACTATCCAATCGAGCAGTTCTTCAGCTGAAGAATTTCCATGAAACTCTGGTATCTCGGTTTTGAAACCCGATTCCCAATGAATATGAGCTGCTGCGTTTGGTACGTTATCTGGTGCTAGAGTACGGTTGGTGTGTAGAGGAGCAAAGGGATTAACGTCGTCTGCAAACGGGTTTTCTTCGTCATCAACATCGTCTCTGGTACTGTTAACGTGAGCAACATGCTCGCGTACGGCTGGTGCTGGTTGTTGAACCAGAAGGGTTTGGAGGGCAGTTGTGATGGAAGCCATTTGGGCTTGTAGCTCAGTAATGGCGTCACGATTGATTTCTGCTGCAGTACGAACTGGTGTTCGACGAGGTCTCACCATTGTAGTGACAGACAAAGAACGTAGCCTGTCTCTGATACCAACCTGGCGCAGCGTATCAACGGTGATTCAGCTCAATCTAGAAATATAGGTTAAATTTCTAGAGACCTGACTTCTTGAATCGAAGAGTTCAATCAAATTCGATGCAAGGCTCTTGAATTGATGACAGAATCAAATCAATGCAAGGCTTTAGAGAAAACTCTAGTGTATTATCTCTTAAAACTGAATGAATAAAACTATCTTACAATCCCTTATTTATATGAACCTATCTTTCCTAAAAATCAAACATCTAAGAAAAGGAATTATAAAAGAAAAAGGAAATCTAAAAAGACCAAAATTAGGAAAGGTATCAAGATGCTGCATCAGACTACTATGCCTTGTTGAATAATTATTATATTAACAGATGTTCAAAATGATTTTGAGATGCCTGAGGTATATCAGAGATTCATAGAAGTGATGTTAATATATGGTTTCCAGCTGATACTTCATATGTATCTATATGTGTGCATCTACATGATGGATTTCTATGAATCTGTCCTTTTTACCGGACTAACAAGTTTTAACTATAAATTTGACCTTTTGCCGGACTAACAAGTTGTAGCTTATGGGTGTATGCAGAAATAACTGAACAATAGCATGCTAAAACTTGTAGGTATTCTTGTTTGCTTATGGCATTAGTTAGATTGATTCACTTATCTAAACCCACTAAATAGTCAATGTCCATTTGACTATCACTAAGATGTGTTAAGAAGAGCTCAAATTCGAATGCGTAGATTGATCCACTTATCTAAAATATCACGTGTGAATGTGTTATTAATTTTCAATTCATCCTCAAAATCCTTTATCATTTTGGCTTAAATTTTTCGTTACTTGACAAAATACAGGGAGTTTGTTTCCCACTTGAATTACTTGGATTAGTGAGCTCCTGAAGGTGTTCAAGATTAAGTTTCATGTTTCTGTACATTACGTATATGTTTGATTAATAAATTATTTATCTACTTCTCCAAGCCTTCTCTAGGTGCAGTGTTCCTATTCCCTGTAGTGCAGTTGGATTGCAGTTGTTTACTATGTTGTTTCTTACATCAAGAATGTTGTATCGATTGCAGTTGTGCTTCTACTGGAAATTTCTCCTCCATTGCTTCTTTACAGGTATTAGCCTATATGTTGTCATTTCTTTTTTTTTGCTTTCTTAGTCTTCTTATGTAAGATGGTTCTTTAACTTTCTTGTTTGAAAATTCAGGGAGAAGTTTGGCCACATGATTCTGCAGGGAACCAGTTGTTGAGGTTCTACAATGGTGAGTTTGAAGTCTCCATCCAATGGCTTGTGTTTTTTTTCTTCTCCTCTTTTTTTGTCTTGTTTACTGTTAATTTTGCCTATAACTTTTTGTTTAATTCTTGACCCCCTTGAGTAATGGGAGGTTCCCACCTGCTTTAAAATCAATAGTGGATGATGGATTGTTACAGGTTGGCAGACATACAACTAATTCACTGGCAAGATGCAGCTAAGAAAACTTGCTGAGCCTGGACTTGTCTTAACGGACTCTTTACTAGGATTAATTATGGATACCATCCAAATTGAAATTGTCAAATTATTTCTATGCACAGGTGGGTTTTGAGCAATTTCAGTAATCTAATTGCTTTGATGAAGTTATAAGAAGTTGTCAGCTTGTCTTTGTTTGTTAGTTTTATTGATTTTGAAAAATTAATTTTGCTGCAGGTACTCGATTGATAAGGGTGGGATCAGTTCATCATCATCGGAGTTTATAATTTTGCTATTTAATCAATAGTTTTTTAGTTCATCGTTTTGGAATCGAATCCTAGAACTTTATAATTTTTCTATTTAATCAATAGTTTTTTAGTTCATCGTTTTGGAATCGAATCCTAGAACTATCTGGTCAGAACTACAGATTTTAATCCTTTGTGTAATTTGAAACCAATGAATCAATGAATGTTAAATTGAGTGATTATTGTGTGCTAGTTTAATTTGATTCTCATTTTTATTTGATTTGAATTGGGTATTCATTTGATTCTCATTTGAATTTTAATTTGAGTTTCATTTGATTCTCATTTGAATTCTAATTTGAGTTTCATTTGATTCTCATTTGAATTTGGTTTTCATTTGAGTTTCATTTCAGATTTAGTCAGATTCAGTCAAGCCAGACAGCCAATCTGAATTAATTTTTTTTTATATTAAGATTTATATCTATGAATGATTGAAAACAGTCATAAAGAATTGACCGTTAAAATCGGTGGTTGATATAAGATTTTCAACGACTCCCAGAGACATGTCATAGTTGAAAAAGATGCTCAAACAGCGACCCTTTATTTAACTGACAAAGCAAGTCATAGATACAAGTTAACTGACTTTCTTTTTCGGTCGCGAAACTGTTGATTTCCACTAGTGATGCAAGCAAAGAACAGCAAGGTGCAGGTTCTTTGGAATACAAATGATGCAAGTCCAAGAAGGTGAATTTCTATTAAAAGTTCTGATGTTGGCAAAGTGCAGCAAAAGCTATAGATTGTGGCGCATACCAAGAGTGGTATGAAATCATAGAGTGCATACCTTAAGGCATGGCATGATTTGGCGTACGCGCATATGATTGAAGAATGAGGTCAAGTTTTGTATAAGTCCTGTCAAGTTGCATGGTGCAACTAAAGTCGGAAAGTGAAGGCATAAGACTATGGTAATCATCATTGTGATCAGTTCGGAGGAATCATTTCTTGCGTGTACTTAGGCGCAAATGATTCAAGTGAAATTCAAGCCTAATTCAGGGAATTGGCAAGAAGAATTTTCAAGTTGCACTTGGGTGTTGATACATGATTTGAGATGGAGTTCAAAGCGGTCGCGACGCAAAAAAAAAGGTTCAAGATCAGTAGGATTAATGGCAAGGCAGTAAAGATAAGTGATAGCATTTAGTACCAGGCAGAGAAATTTTGGCAAAGTTGAAGGCCAAGCAAAGTTTGCTGATTTTTGAGAAGGGCTCAAAAGAGTACAAGGCCGGAGAAAAAGTATATTGAGTATACTTGGTTGCGTTCAACGAGGACGTTGAACAGATTGGGTGGGGGAGGTCTATAACAGGGATGCAAGTGGCGTATAATGATTATGCGTTACAAAGTTGCAGGCCAAGTCAGTGTGCAGCCAGGATGGCGCGACACTGCGTAGACTGTCAAGTGCTTAGAATGGCACACTCCCGTAGGGCCAATGAAGTGCAAGGATGGCACTACATTGTAAATGCATTTGGCTAAGTAATGAAGCTATTGGACGACACAATGAAGCTTCATTAAGTAGAAGGAAAGACAAAGCCAAAGTTGCAAGATGCAACATGCAACATGCGAGTTGGCATGTTTGAATGCAGCATGTTGGCATGTCCGTGGAATTGAGTTGGCCCAAACTCAAGGACGATGCAAGCATGTAGAATAGACTAAATATTAGTCTATGCATTAGTTCAAGGTTGGCCAAAGCTTGAACAATGTAAACAAGTTGGTAATGCAAGAGTTGCATTGTTGTTGTCAAGCTAATTGGCGAAGTGAAGCATATATGACGCATGAGTAACTAGAGTGAGCTTCAGGAGCTGACCTCGATGTTTGAAGCACAAAGATTGTTCGTGCATTAGCTTAAAGTGATAATAATGCAAGGCCAAGGTGGCTGGGCGTTGGAGCGAGGCAGAATTCAGTAAAGCACAACAGTTGTGCAATACGACTCAGGTGGCTATTACAAGTTGGTTATTGGCTTCACAAGCGTTCCAAAGGTGCGAGTCAAGTTGGAAGGGTTATGAAATGAGTTCATAACCTTATTAGAGTGTCTCTAACCGTTCAAGACAAGCGTGGCTTCAATCTGCACGACAACACAAAAGGTGGCAGTTGAAAAGAAGATTGGTGGTTAGGAAAACTATCTATGGACATGTGGCTGTCTGTAGGAGGTGCAAGGGGTTGCACAGAAGTTTTGGCCTGATCCTAGCATGTATAAATATCTTAGGAATCAATAATGTTGGTGTTGTTCATTTTGGGAGAAGAACCACTAATGTAGAGAGAGTTTTAGGCATTCACCAAGAGGGTGAATGGCCTGTTTTGGTTCATGTGATGGATGAGTTTTGTAATCTTCCTTTAGTGCAATAAAAATGGGTTTGTTGCAGTATCCTTTGTGTTCATTATGTTGCTGATGTTGTGTGAGAATTGATTAAGTACATGGCAGAACCTCTTATGCTTATGGGGGCATGAAGAGTTAGAGAGAAAGAAGAAAAGACTTCCGTTGTGCAAAGCCTTATGTGTGAAGATAGATGCGTACTTTGATGCAAGTATGCAAGAATGAATGATTTTGGGTGAAGTTGATTCACTGAACCACAATCATTGCCGGTCATGTCCATGAAAATTTTAGGCGATTAAATGGGCATGTGACAGATTGTAAGATAAATAACTCAGTCCGCCAGGACAGAGCAACAGTGTATTAAGAACTATATGGAAATAAAAAACCATTTGTAATTTGCAAAATTATTGCATACAATAAATTGACCAAAATTACACAATATTACCGTGTCATGGGCATCACCATCGTCGAATTGTTCTCCATGCTACATTGACCTGAATCACCGGAAGTGTAAGAGCTTATTGGTACAGAATAGAGGTCTGTTATTTCGTCGTTAAATACTCTGGGCTTGTCTTCATGGCTTTGTTGATTATAAATTCCAGATGGTTGTGTCACTGATTTACTAAGGCTTTCTAGTTCAGAAGCAACTTGTTTCATTGATGGTCTTTCTTCGCCGGTCATCTTAAGGCACCACTTAGCAAGCTTTGCAACTGCAACAATGTGCTCCTTATTTCCTTCATTTGCTACTCGGGGCTCAATAACTTCGAACAAATCATTTCTTTCGATCGCGACAATGAAATATGAAGCAAGACTTTTCTGTTCTTGAGACCTCTTAGGGCAATGGGTTTTTTCTCCTGTTAAGAGTTCAACAAGCACCACACCGAAACTATAAACATCGCTTTTATCAGTTAATAGGCTAGTAAGAAAATATTCTGGATCCAAATAACCTAATGTACCCTGAATTACTGTATCAATTTGAGTTTCATCCAATGAGTTCAACCTTGAGGCTCCAAAATCAGATACTTTCGCAGTGTAAGTATCATCTAACAATATATTTGCAGATTTGATATCTCGATGAATGATGGGTGTCGTAGCTGCAGAACGTGTGCTCCTGCACTCTCTGTTGCAATCCTCACACGACTTTGCCAAGAAAGAGAGGAAGATGATTTTCCATCCACCTTGTTATGGATGTGTTGTAAAAGGGTGCCATTAGAAACATATTCATAAACAAGCAAAGGAACTTCAGTTTATAAACAACATCCCAAGACCTTCACCACATTTCGATGGTTAACCTGACTTAATATCTCAAGCTCATTAATGAACTGATCAATTTGAGTCTCATCAACTACTTTGAACTTTTTGATGGCGACTATCCGTTTATCTGGTAAAGTTCCTTTGTAGACCACTCCAAAACCTCCTCGGCCAAGGATTAGTTTATCACTGTAGTTTTTGGTTGCCAATTCCAGTTCCTTAGCTGTAAAAATTTTGTGGCTTCTACACCACCTGTCTTTAAGGACAATTTTTGTTGCAACAACAAACCACCATTTTGTTGGAAAAACTTCTCCTTAAGTTCGTTTAGCTTTCTGTTTCGTATGCTTAAGTATATTAAAGAACTTGCAACAATAAGGAACAAGAGCCCCAATCCGATGCCTGCATCAACATAATTAGGTCAACCGAAAATATAATGATTAAAAGCATAAAGTACCTTATCTAGTTGAGGGATAAGGAGCAATGCTTACTTAAAGTGACTTTCAGTATGGGAAAATCTTCTTTTCTGCGTATGCAACCTATTCCCCCTTTCTTTCCATCTCCAAAGGTGCCTTCTGGACATTGGCATATGTAACCTCCGATGGTATTTGTGCAAGTTCCTTCACAAGGGTTGTTATCTTGATCCTCACATTCATTTACATCTGTTTATTGTCTCGCATTAGCATTTTTAAATAACACGTTAGTAGAATCAACCAACTTTTCTGTTTATTGAGTAGGAACTAACTACGAATTATATTATGAACAACTATTAACATTCTCATCAATTAATTGATTAGATCATGCACAACCCAGTTAGACACAAACACAACAACGCTTAATTCATCGAGTTCATACCTTGGCATCCAGGGATGAGATAAGGGTTTCCTGCGAAGCCTGTGTCACAAGTGCAAATGTATCCAGGACCATCATCTGCATTGCTACATTTGCTATTCTTCTGGCAGACAAAAGTAGACGGATCTTTTTGCGCTTCTTCACACGTCTTATTACCGATTGCCCAATTAAGCACAACCGGAATATCTTTCCCTTTGATATGAAAGTTTGTACCGTTTAAATCTGAAGCACTAAATTTGTACTTATCAATCTCACCAACAAAGGAATAACTGCACAGATCAAAAGATAAGGTCTGGGATTTTGGATCAATCGAATCAGCTATGGTTATAGACCTCTTTACACCTCTGGGTATTGAAACTTGGCAACACCCTCTTCCAGCACATGACCCATCTAGTATAATTTCCGTGGTCTGACATGTCGTTAAGCAACTTCCATTAATAATACGCAGATTGTCTACAATATAACCTACGCTAATACAACCTAGCGCGAAGAACTTGTTCTTGGTTGATGAAACGGTAAATGGGGTTTTAGTAAAACTCATCCAAGTTATCGAATCATCTAAGGTAGCTTTACCAGTTTTATAGTCGTGACACATTGTTGCTGGTAAATTTTTTACACGTACTTCGGTTTCTGATATGCTTATCATTTCCATCATTCTGTTTACACCTGTACTTAGGTTTGTACCCAACCATAAGAATGGCTTTGGAGGGTTAAAAGATGTATCGCATGTGACGTTGTAGAGCTGTATTCCATCTCCGGTAAAAGAACATCCATTCTCGCCGGGACCTATACTGAACGGATATGGAATTGTGAGGTCTCCGCATTTGGCTTGGCACCCAGGCTTCGTTAATGGCAATGGAGTTGATGATGATGATGTGAGGGTAAGCCTTGTGAGCTGCAAGAACAACAAGACCTGTAGAAACATGATAGAGAGAGCGATTTCTGTTGGGAATAACAATTAAAGATTGATCAAACAACTAAATAATATAAGAGGCACTTATCTGATTTTTTGTGTCTTCTCCTTAGTCAACTGTTGATGTCTTGAACATCCTGTTAAACACCATAAAAAGAAGAAACCAGTAATGGTGGATTGAGGCGCATGTTCAACATACTGTCCTTAAGACAAGAATGCCCTGCTACACTCCAAAAAAGGATGTTGCTATAGCCCTGCTGGACATCTGCCTCCAAGATACAACAATCTCAATAAAGTTTGAAGAGCACACTCAAACCTTATTCTATCTAGAACTTGGCAGCGGAAAACTCACGAATCGTTAGCACTTAAAACCCTCGTATCAAACATAGAAAAACGAAGAAGTACTCAACACAGGGGGATATGAGAGAGGTTTTTCTATATATATTAAAACCCTAGTGCAAATCTAAATATATATAAGCTAAACTTACCCCATAAAAACAAGAGATAATTTTGGAAGGTCTTTTAATTATTTTGAAAAACCGTTTTATAATAACTTTTTATTCACATAAAACCGTATTTTTCCAACAATCCCCCACATGAATAAAAATACGATAAAACACGGAAAACAGGAAATATCACGAATAGGCATAGGTGTCCATAAGGTCTTGAAACTTTGCTTAGTGAGAGGTTACCTGAAAACTACTTATTAGCAAGTGTCCATAAGGTCTTGAACTGTCTAATATTTGGTGTAACTCGCGATAACAACCACACATGATATCTCCGAGGTTGCTACCAAGCTCCGCCGTTGTGTCCATTTTGGCCCTGCACGTATCTTGTTTCTCAGAATGCTCTAGAGAATTAGCTCATATTCTCATAGGAAGCGACCCACTTCCTCATTCAGATAGGTGAGTTCCATCAAGAGTGTTCACTGCTACACCCCACTTCAATCTTAAATTGAAACTATGGAACTCATTAAGACTTATTAAAAGTCATCCTTCACATGCAGTCACACTATCACATCTACACCATAGGGAAGGGATAGAGAATATAATTCTATGATAGTGTTTACCTTTACCCGCCCATAAATTAGTTGTCTCATTCGAAACCTTGATCTTGGGATCTCCAGTCAGCAAGGTTGAGTATCCTTCATGGCAAGTTTATTTATATGAGCTTAAGTCCCATTCCCCCTCGATGTATAATTACGAACTATCTCTTTAGAAAATCCTTTCGTCAAAGAACCACTAATTTTTTTGTTGACTTCCCTAAGTCTGTGAGGTTCTCTTTTGACTTTACATGTCTACTGAGACCTCTTTTTGACTTCACGAATCAACTAAAATTACTTCATTAAAGAATATAGTTGTCTTACTGAATTAGCCTTCTCCGAGTATGTCTAGACTTTGTCATCGCTCATTTACTTTAGACTCACATAGTCAATTGAGTTTCTGCAATGATGGCCACAGGCTTCGGTCACAGAGGAATATCTTCTAAGAAGCATCTTAGTAATTATTCGTCTTCCTCTTATTCTTGAATTAAAGCACACGAACTTTGATTTCTTCAATATACAAGTTCATCTTGTCTGTTTTAAGGACTTCCTTAGACAGACACTCCTTAAGAGGATACACACATATGCTAAGATTTTTCATAGCCTGAAACAACAACATCTCTTAAGGTCAGTACACTATGTATTCCATACACAATTTAAGATGTACCTCAAGTATGACAAGTCATATCGCAAGTCTCTGATCAGATTATCCCACTCTTTTGAGATACTAGTGTATTTGTATACACTTGATATACTGCACATTTACAACACACATTAAACGCATCGAGTTTGACAAAGATCATTTTCTTCAGAATTTCATCTGGTTCCCTTCGATCCTTTAGATCATATCATCCAACTTTCTTTTTTCAGTCAAATCGTAAATATCACATATTTCATAGGTGGTTGTAAAGCATATAAAAAATACATGTACTATTCCGTAGTACATTCTTTACATCTTCCTCAAGATTAAGGTTAGTGCAATATATATCACATAGTTGAAATTAAAATATATACCTCATGCATTCCAATCTCTGATCCTTCAGTCAGAGCATCCCTGGGATTTCTCAGAATAAATGCGGATATGCAAATCTGTTTTACAACACATACTAAACACTTTATACAAAAACTATTTCCTCAAAATTTCTTTTGGTTACTTATTGATCCTTTAAACCACGTCAACCGCATATTAGTTTCATGTCAAAATCTTAAACAACACTGAGTTATTAGTAGATGTAAAACATGTTTATGATATCACAAGATATTTCATAATTAAGGAAGTCTACAAGATTAGTATCTAAGCTTATATATTTATATGTAAAATATGGTTGTATCAGGTATACTTCATTTTATCCAAACCTTGTAGTTTGTCCCGCATCTGATTAACCTTTTACAGATACTACCACAACCTCTACTTATGTATCATTACACATCGACACATACTTAATGCATAAATTAACATGATCTTACTGAATTATGAAAACATGCTTAGTAATCTCCGTATTACTTATTTTTCTGGACCATGACTACCTGAAATAGTCCATAAACACAAATCTACTGTCCAGAACTCACTCTACATGAGCTTATGAAGTCCCAAAATTAATCTAAAGTTCGACTTCAACAATATTCTCTAAGTAAAATCTTAGATATCAACTTCCTCTCTTCTTTAAAAATACAAAAGAGAGCCAAAACAGGGTTTTCCTGGGGAAACATCTAGGTTTCTCTTGTAAGATCGACACATTCTCAAAATCTGTTGACAACAAAATGTTGCTAACTCCAAAACCTCCCCTGGATGAGGTGCACCAACTAAAAAACATAGATCTTATCCCCCATATTTAAATACTTCTCTTAAGAATTATTTAAAACTTAGCTCTTGGTTTGAGCAAGTGCAAACCGACAGCAAGTACAAGAATTAAGCATGATTAGATGATGCTCTTCCCCTGTAGTTGAGACTCTCAACACAAATTTAGAATGTTAATGTTCTAAAGAGTATTGTTTAAAAGGAATAAAACCTAAATGGTTTTCAACGACAGTTACATACACGACTTGTATTTAGGAATTTTAACCTTAAATTACTTACTCCAAGAAGAGACTTACACAATCTCAAAATAAACATGCAATCACAGACATATATCTAGATGGGGGTTCGTACCTGGAACGAGTTCCACTGTACCTTTGCATGATTATTCTAAAGAATGGGCAAATTAAATTTCTCATACCGACGAGTACTGTAGTACCTTTGCATGATTTTATTGGTGGAGAACACACTTTGATTCGCACAATCTAGTGTTCCTCAGTTCCCGCATCCACCGTCTCATCCTACCTGTAAGCTGCATATATCGAATATGAGAGTTGACAAACCATTAACATGATATTGATTATCATTAACTTATACAGGATCTTCAACATAGGTTGAGCGCCATATGCAAAAATACTTCTGAAGTACGAAACTGGGAAAGGATAAGCTGGTCCCACAACAAGTCCAACTTCATAGTGAGGAGGCATCATATATTCCATCAAGGATGATGCCACGCCAGGATGTAAGATTCCAGGTGCTTGGGGATGATGTTGGTAATGAATTTCAGACTGTTGTTGCTGCATCAGAATGAGCTGTCTGATCACGTCCCGAAGAAGTCATGATTCTTTCCTTCCAGCTCTGCCTGTCCTACCAACACGATGGATGTAGTTTTCATAGTGGTTTGAGACATGGAAGTTGATGACCAGTTCAAGCTCCTTCACATCTAATCCCCTAGCAGCAACGCTTGTGGCAATCAATATCTTACTGACATCATTCCTGAAATCTGAAATTGCCGACTCACGATCCATCTGGTCCTTGGCTCCATGAAGTGAGAGGCAAGTATATCCATGGCTTAATAGATTCTTTAACAAAGAATCACATGTAGCTTGCGACTGAACAAAAATCAAAATCTTACCCTTCTCGTACCATTTTCCAAGGAGATCCAATAACCTTAGCAACCATTCACTCTCTGGTCTCACCTCAACCAACTGGCTTATATCCTTGTTCACTACGTTCCTTCCTCTTACCTGTATCTCGACAGGCTTAGTCAGTATCTGGAGTGTCAGTTGCTCAACTGTACGCGGAAATGTGGCAGAGAAGAGCACAGTCTGACGATCAGGTCGTGTACTTTGAACAATGTGAGTTATTTGAGGTTCAAAACCCATGTCCAACATTCTATCAGCCTCATCTGAAAAAAGATAAGTAACCTTATGAAGGTCTATCATTCTCCCATTATTTTTACATAGAAAGTCGATCATCCTACCCGTAGTACAAATAAAAATCTCGGCTCCATTATTTAAGTCATTGATCTGTTTGTTGGTTTGTGATCCTCCATTAACGAGAACAGACCGTATACCCAGCACTTTAGCAAACTTCATGATATCCTTGTGAATCTGCTGCACTAGTTCTCTAGTAGGCGCAATATTTAGCGCAATTGGCCCATGAAAGTTGATATGCTTGTGAATGTACCAGACACGCGATATCTTTCAGCTGACCACAAGAATCAAACACCAGTAAATCAAATGTAAAAACGAAAGAAACATCTCAGATTAACTAAATTATTTAGTAATCCACATAGTGAGTTCAAAGACCAATCAGAAATTCGACTCACGAGCTTTACTGTCCAAAGTGAATAAGAGACACAATAAAATTGCATTTAAATGGAAAAGCATTGTGTCCTACCAATTTTTTTCAATTTCTCAAAGGCAAGATATCAAACAGTATATATACAGGACAAAAAGTTTTAGTTTTCACTTCATCAATACACACTTTTGAAAAACGTTTAAATATCTGTCAAACTTCCCATCAATGATGAGGTACTAATTAACCACTGCATAAATATAGATACGTGGTGAAAACATTCTTGTCTTAAGATTGTTGGGAATAACAATTAAAGATTGATCAAACAACTAAATAATATAAAAGGCACTTATCTGATTTTTTGTGTCTTCTCCTTAGTCAACTGTTGATGTCTTGAACATCCTGCTAAACACCATAAAAAGAAGAAACCAGTAATGGTGGATTGAGGCGCATGTTCAACATACTGTCCTTAAGACAAGAATGCTCTGCTACACTCCAAAAAAGGATGTTGTTATAGCCCTACTGGACATCTGCCTCCAAGATACAACAATCTCAATAAAGTTTGAAGAGCACACTCAAACCTTATTCTATCTAGCACTTGGCAGCGGAAAACTCACGAATCGTTAGAACTTAAAACCCTCGTATCAAACATAGAAAAACGAAGAAGAAGTACTCAACACCGGGGGATATGAGAGAGGTTTTTCTATATATATTAAAACCCTAGTGCAAATCCAAATATATAAGCTAAACTTACCCCATAAAAACAAGATATAATTTTGGAAGATCCTTTAATTATTTTGAAAAACCGTTTTATAATAACTTTTTATTCACATAAAACCGTATTTTTCCAACAATTTCATCTGATCTTTTGTATTTGCTAATAATTTTTGAGCGAGCATACACAAATATGTAGGATATATGTCATTAAAAACAAGTTAGAAACGAATAAAGAGAGTTAATATAGATCGAAAACTTATAAAAAGAAGAGTTGATTTCCATTTCAAAATAATATTAAAAAATCTTATTTGATTAATTAAAAAACAACAATTTGTGTTGGATGGAAGATATATTATATCACTTCGATTTATTCTTTAGCGCGTTGACATGGTAAATAGGCCACCTTATTTAGCAATAGAAAAAGAAAATATTGGGGAACGGCGCACCATTTGAGCATAAAGTACTTACTAGAATTCAATAACCCTATCAATTAAGTTGGCGATCTGCACTAGCTAATAAGGTGTTCCTTCAGCAAATTAAGCGGAAAAGAGATGGCCTCGTAACTTCTGGTTGGCTGTTGTGGGAATGTACTGAGCAGGATTCCCTTTTTTTTTTATTGTAATACTACATATTAATTAAATCTATCTTGGATAAGATGTCTCGTTTTCATGTTAATTTGGCTTTTCGATCTATCTTTCTAGCAAAAATGCTTATTAGAATTTTCCAGATATCAACTGACTTGGCGAAATCATATTATATTTCTATACAGCTAGACATTATATTTTTATATATATACAACTAGACTAGACGTATGCACGTTGGCTGTACAGTGTTATTTCACATTCCGGCATCCCTCAGACGAATGTTTGAGTGGCTAGCTAGCTTCAACATGATGAGTTAGTATTCCGGACAAATTCTTCCTGAAGTAAGTAGCTAAGATTCGGACTTCCAGTTGGTCTATCTTGTAGTCGGGATAGTTTGCACTTCTTTTCACTACTGGGCCTGCATATGTATCTTGTAGTTAGGATAGTTTGCACTTCTTTCAATACTGGCCCCGTTTATTATCTTGTAATTTGGATAGTTTGACTCCAGCAGAAAAGTTAGTATTGAAGTTCATGGGCCATATTAACCTCGAAAATCAGCATGCAAAGTTAACGGGTGAGCAATGAATGGGTGGATGCGAATTAGGTATCACCCGTGTCCAACCCATCTAAATGAAGGATTTGGGATTTTCATCCATGCCTGATCTATTACCCGCCGATGTGACACCTGTGGGTGAGCGGATGAGCAGATTGGATACAGATGAATTTACAAATATTAGAAGATTATAAACGAAAACGCATACATGTTGAACACAATATTTTTCCAAAAACCAAAATTATAATGTTTATTGATATGAAGGCTTCCGATTACTCCAAAAAAATTTACTTTTGGAACACGATTGAGGATCATCAACTTCTAATAGCAAATTATATACTCTTTCTGTGTTAAAAAGAAGATGTTATCATTTTTTTAATTTTTTAATTTTGGACAAGCTCTCAACTAGTGCTTGTTATGAGGCTATGTCAGGTAACAACGAAAGCTTGTGATTTTGGTAATTTCTTGTGGAAAAAGATTATACCTTCAAAAGTGAGTTTTACATTATGGGCAATCTTTAACGATTCACTGCCAATACGGGATTTTCTTGCTCATAGAGGTGTATGGGTGGAAAGTGCAGTTTGTTTTATGTGTAGTATGGAAGATGAGTCTGCAAATCATCTATTCTTGCACTGCAATACAACTTTTAAAGTCTGGGATTACTTCTTAAAGACCTTGCATATCTCTTGGCCAATTTCAGCCACGGTTTTACAGCTTTTTGAAGCTTGGAGCAATAATGTTTTACAAGGCAGGCGTAAAGATGTGTGGAGTCTTCTTCATTATGCAGTAATTTGGAACATATGGGAGGAGCGAAACAACAGAGTTTTTGGCGGTAGTTCAAAGTCTTTTTATGAGTTACTCATTCATATAAAACAGACTCTTGTGCTGTGGTGCTGTGAGTTCGATACTTTCAAGTTTATTGATACTACTCAAATCCTAACCAACTGGGAAGTTGTATTGCATAAGTAATTTTGCCTGTTAGCTTTGGCAGTTGTCTTAGCAATTCCGGGTGATGTTGGTTTAGTCTTCGCAGGCTTATTTAGGTGGACCTGGAAAGTGCAGTTTCTTCTCTTCTGCAATGAAGTTTTGCTGCCGTCTTTAAGTTGTCTGTTGTCCTTTTCTTAGGCCTGTTTTGTTGTTTGGTTGGGCAGTTTTTGCAGACCCGTTTGCAGTACTGTTGATGTCTTTTGTTTTGTCTGTTGTTTTAGTTTTGGAGACCTGCAGCTCTAACATCTGTTTTTCTGATGTTATGCAGTCTTAACTTCTTGTTTTGGCTTGTTTTTTTGTTCCTTAATATAACCTTTTTCTTTTGGAAAAAAAAAATTTAGACTAAAAAAATACAAATTGAAAAAGTGATAGTATCTTTTTTCCAAAAATCAAGGGAGTATATAGTTTATCTACGAATTTTCTATAATAACCTTCATATATGTATAATACTAACATTATTTTTAGGATCGGGTGTCCAACGTATGAGTGATGTTCCACCCACGTCCAACCTGTAAAAACGACCGGTTTCAAAAATTCACTAGCATCCAATCTGCCGAGAAACAGACTGAGTGTCCACCCGCCAAAATGTGGATTCGTTTTTTTTTCTCGCCCTTAGGTTAATTAGGGTTGCTCAGAGCGTCCACAGTGGTGCGAGTATAACTAAAGACCAAAGACTAAAAAAAAGATCAAATTTGGGTTTAGTCCGTCCTGTGGCGTAGCGGGTGACGAGTAAATTTGGTCGCGCGTTGATATAAAGTCCGCTTCATCGTCCAGCGTAGATAAAGATTACGCCTGGCATGGGGCGTTGATAAAGATAACGCCTGGTATGGGGCGTTGATAAAGATAACGCCTGGTATGGGGCGTGAACTATAGCAACGCCTGGTGTGTGGGACGGAGATTATACGTTCGCCCGGATTCAAAAAAAAAAAAAAATGGGGCGTTGATAAAGACAACGCCCCAAGCCAAGTTTTCAAAACTAGTTAATGGTGGGATCATGACTATATCAACGCCCCAAGAGAGGCGTTAACTTTATGTACGCCTGGGTGTCCGGCGTTAACTTTACGTACGCCCCATCCAGGCGGACATTATACCAACGCCCCATCCAGGCGGACATTATACCAACGCCCCTGCATCAGGCGTTAACTTTACGAACGCGCGGCTACATGCGGACATTATACCAACGCCCGTCGGGTAGGCGGACATTATATAAACGCCCGACTATATTTGGGTTTGGTCTTGATCGCTGACCAAATTTGGTCTGGGTTTTACTCTTTGATCAAATTTTGATCGATGGTCCGTCCCACTACGCCATCCCACTCGACACTAAATTTGGGTTTAGTCGTCCACTGCAGTTGCTCTCAAGACCTATAAACTGCAGGATCGATATAACCCACACAATGTGGGACTAATAATTTCAATAATTAATGATCACAGTATCAAGACGGAATATCCCTTACATGATAGTACACATGATATTGTACTTTTGGCAATCAAAAACTATGTAGTAGTATAGTCTTTACAAACAAAAGCATATTCAATTCAGAAATCAAGAGTAAGAGCAACTAGATGCTGTGAAGAAAGACCAACCGAAATATTCGAGAAACATTACACTTACAAAACAGATAACAAGTTGGTATTCTAAAGAGGTTTTAAGTCTGAGAATTCGTACTTGTACAATCATCGCAGCATGTTCGTTGATGTGAACATTTCTTTGTCTACACTGTATAGACCAGAATCACTAGAAGTGTTAGATCTCATTGAAACTAAATAGAGGTCTATGAACTCATCAATAAAAATATTGGGCTCTTCTTCATTGATCGGTAGATTATGAGCTCCTTATGGATGTGACTCTAATTTACTCAAACGTTCAAGCTCTGCAACAACTTGCTTCATAGTAGGTCTTTCTCCATTTTTCATGTTGACGCATCTCTTTGCAAGATCTGAAACTGCAATATATATGTCTGCGATTCGCTTCGTTTTCCACTCGAGGTTGTATAAGCATAAAGACATCATTTCTCTCCATGGCATATAAGAAGAATGAAGCAAGACTTCTTTGTGCTTGTGGTCGATCAAGAGAAATAGGGTTTTCTCTTGTTAAGAGTTCCACAAGAACCACGTCAAAGCTATAAACATCACTTGTGTCTTTCAATAGGCTTGTTTGGTAGTATTCTGGATCTAAATATCCCAATTTCCCTTGAACCAGTGTATCTATTTGGGTTTCACCCAATGTATTCAACCTTGATGCTCCAAAATCTGGTACTTTGCAGTGTGAACATATCATCCAGGAGTATATTGGATGATTTAATATCCCTATCAATGGATGGTGCAAATATGCAAGCTCTCCTGCATTTCAGTTGTGATCTTCATACGGTTTTTCCAAGAAAGGGAGAATGACAATGACATTTCATCCACGGAGAATGACCACAACATCCCTTCCACCTTTTTATGGATCTGTTGGAAGAGAGCTCCATTTGAAATGTACTCGTACACAAGCAAGGGAATTTCAGTTTCCAAACAACATCCCAAAAACTTCACCATCTAATTTGGTTCCTATAATTTCTTTTCGACTTTCTAATGACAAACTAACGTTTATCTTATAATGTTCCTAAATAAACTGCTCAAAAACCTCCTCCACCAATAATCAATTCATCACTATAATTATTGGTTGTTGCTTCTAGTTCTGCAGCTGTAAAGATTTTTGTATCCCCCACAACACCTTTATAGGATAAAAAAGTGTTGTTTCATTAAGGTGAAACAATTTGTCATTAAGATTATGTAATCGTCTTATCCACACGCTCAAATATAAGAACGGACTAGCAACTATCATAAACTAGATGACCGCTTCCACGGTGGGACGACGGACCAAAAAAATTGATATAAAACTCAATTTTGTATTCACTATTTAGTTCCATTGTAATGGCACGAAGTCCGACTTATAAATTTGTCAAGCATCGTACAATCAATACACGTTAATCAATGATACATCGGATATAAAAATGGTGATATGGACTAGTCAGCACGATTCTCATTTGAAGCATACTTTAATTGGCTACATGTAAGACATTCACCACTGTAGTCAGTAGAGAGTCTAGAGACGTGTGTATTGGTGGTGGTTTTGTGTCTACCTCACGGGGTAGTGGTAAAAAGACGAGTAAATAGTCCCAGTAACAACTGATCATAATATAACCGTAGATATACATACATTACATCGTACCCGTTTCTTGAGTATATAAAAACTCTTCGATGCAGTGTCGGCGCCCTATCCCTAATTCTACTTTCTCATTTTCCTTTTGTACTACCGCCTTTCCTTCCCGATTGCTACAGAACCACCTTCTTCTGCTTCTTGAACTATATGTAAATAAAAAAAAACATTAATCTCTTGTTTTCTTTTTTTAATTTTTTTTTCATTCTCCTATTTCCTTCCACTACGTCGAAATTCTTTATTCAGCATTTAAATTTTTGAAAATTTGTTTTCTTTGGTGATGTTACTGTGAGTTTTGAAATTATGTTTTTGATTCGATAGAAAACAACGGCAGCATCAGCATCTCGGTTGATGAATATGGCTACACCACCTGCTTGAAGAGATGGATATATGTTTTGAATTTTTGTTGCATAACTGAAGAGATTTAGGGCTCTTAAAAAATTGGGTTTTTATTTTTTAGTTTCTAGTTTTATAGTTTGATTGGACATGTATTTTGTTGAGATTATTAGTCCCACATTGTCTTGGAAATCTAAGATCTTGTGGTTTATAATCTTAAGGGCCTCTCCACTCATTTCCAATTAGTTTTGAGTTGGATGCTCGTATTCTAACATGGTATCAGAGTAGGCTATTTGCGACGAGTCATTAGACCGCGCCTTTACTCCGCGCCATCCTATTTAATTGTCCACGTGTTAGACCCAACGAGGCTACACGTGAGGTGGCGTGTTGAGATTACTAGAAATAACCCGTGCCGTAACGCACGACATGAGGCTAGCATAGACTATAGTAAACATTTAATAAAAACATATAGAAAAAGAGTTGTTCGACATGTATTAAATTAATGATTATATTTAATTAGGTATCAAAATCTTGTTAAGCGGAATTCCAGGTATAAGAACTTATGAACCTGGAAGTTTAATATAAATAATTTTTAATGTTGGTCTAAAATCGGTTGATTTAAGAGCAATTACTTAAATCTTGCTAGTCAAATTGTTTTATCGTGTTATATTATTTTATTAATTTGATCACCAAAACTAAAAAGACATAAGCTCGGTCAAACTTGAATTAATATACAAAATCTTTAAGATTGTATCATCAATCCATCTAACAACCCTTTGCATTTTAATACCAAGTCATTTTACTAAACAAAAAAATGTAAATTTATTTGATAAAAAATTCTTATGTGTTATTAATTTTATCTTGAAAAATAATTTTTTGATCTACCTATGGTTTCTTCCTACAAACATAAAAAATGAGGGAGGGCACAACATGATAAGTAGAAAATTCGTACCAAAGCAAATTTTTCTCACTTCTACTTGATTAACAAAGTATACCTCATTTTCGTAAAAATAATAATAATAAATTTTACTGTGTTTAGAACCGTAAAACACATAAAGAATACTCTTAAAAGAGATTTGTATTACATTTATTTTATTTAAATGAAGAAATCCAGTCAATGTACATTCATAATATGAAGTTCATGACCCTAATTATGAGGGAACCAATCAATTAAAATTCATAACAAAATAGATATAACCCGTGCCGTAACAGCACTCGTTGCAAAATTTATCTTAAACATGGTGAAGCCGAATCCCACATACTTGTTCTTAGTTCTTAGTAATTCAGATGGTATGTACATCTGTATTCCATTATCTATACATCAACTTTAAATATGAAAATTTAGAGTGAAAGAAGGTTGGCGTCTGTCCTATGTAGAAGCTAGTCAAACAAATAAACATTTTACAATATTTCAACCCAAAATTTGCATGAGTTAATGCAACCGTTGAAATCTCAAGTGATGCAGATCAACTGAATAAATTTTGAACGCATTCTTGATTTCCATCTCATGTCTACTGCATTTTAGAGAGGGAGATTTAGCGATATTATATATTATCAGATTTGTGATGCGTGGTTCAGGAGAAAACATGCAAAATTCATTATGTAAATGTGATTCTTTACACATGTTTATCAATTGAAGGAGTTGATTCATAGTAATGAAAATGGTGGTTGTGATTCTCTGCGCCAAACATCTTCGTATTACCAAGATAATTTCCAAACAATTTTGTGCTTTGATTTGTTTCTTATCTAGAAATGTTATATAATTTTGTTCTTTATAAATGATTTGTATCTTTTTATCATATTTTTTTTTTACTAAATTTGCTTCATGATGCATGATTAAATAAAAATTACAATTGGTTATCATGGAATTTCTCTATAGTTGGTTATCATGGATCATAAATAATAACTTATCCATTTAAGTTTGTGATTTTAATTGAAATTTTGTGATTCATATTTTGATTTTTTTTATTGGTGTTTTATTTATTTATTTGTAGATAGAGAATACAATGTAAAAATAAATAATGAGATAACCAATGCTCATGGTCTTAAAATTTTTTTTTAAACATTTAATATAATTTTTACTTATGGTCCTAATTATGATGGAATCCACTCAAAGAATCTTCATGATGAATAACAATTCTTATGACCGTCGGATGTCTTTTGCTGGGATGAGACTGGGATGATCGGATGCAACGTTTGTCTCTCAAAATGTTATCCAACCGTCCAAGGTTCAAAACCCATTCTGTTTTGTATTATAGATTAATCCCATATTGTCTGGGCAATCTAAGATCATGCGGTTTATAATCCTAAGGACCTCTCCACTCATTGCAAATTGGTTTTGAGTTGGATGCCCGTTTTCTAACATATTCTTCTGGGTTTCAATTTATTTACGTAATTTGTGTGTTGACTAATGTTTATTTTAGTTGCTTAGTTTAATTGACGGTGGTATTGTGTGCATGATGTAATTGCAGGAATATGTTAGAACTCTATGGTTCTTAAAAATTTGTTCTTTTTTTTTCAGTTTTCTGATTGAATATGATGAATCTCTGTGTAATTGAGATGAAATTGTTGAGTTGTTGAAACCAAGATAAAATTGAGATAGAAATATATGAAATTTGTGTAGTGTATTGATTTGTGTATTGGTGCGTGATGTTGTTTTTAATTGTTGTTGCAAAGTGGAAGTAAAGATTCGTTCAACTCGGACCGGTGAAGATTGATTTTAAATTTAAATAAAAGTAATAATAATATTACGAGAGGGACTGGGACTTAGGATTTCATCACTAATGACGTTCAATTGGTTCATATAATTATTCATAACAATTCTAGCTCTTTTGTAAACTCTATTTCTTTGCCAAAAGTAGATTTTGTAAAACATTAATTGTAAATCATAAGCATAGTGCATCAAAAGTTCTTAGACTAAGCATACACTATCAAATAAAATCACAATCAATTGATAAAATTCATAATTCAATTAAAACTAGTGCAAAAGTCATAAAGAATCAACTGTAGTTACCAATCAATTGTGAAAGTGGCTTCCTACATTGTCCCGGTGTTAGGGTTTAGCTCCTCATATCAAAAACACGCACAAAATAGTTTTTCATAGCTCAAAAAGGTGTTTTATTGAAGAAATTGTATAACACAGAGATTTGTAACGCTTAACGATATTACAAATGTCACTGTTACAACCGGAGGACTGTTACAAAGAAACAATGACAGTTTGTATCCAGTGATCTATTCTTCTTCGCCCGAAAGTTCAGGAATGAGTTCTGCAACTTCCTTTTCTCCGACCTCAGCTCCGGTACTTCTCTGCTAATCCCCCAAGTCGACCCCAAACTCCCGATTATCCGTCTGTGACTCCTATATCTCTTATTTATAACCAACAGGGTCAATATCTTGCGAGTATCTTTTCCAAATCTTCTCCGTTTCTTTCTTTCCAAGCACGGGATTGCTTTCCCTCTTTTATCTCTTCTACGCGTCTTCCTTGGGTTTTCCAAACTTCCCAAACTCTTTCTAGAAATAATACCGGATATAACAGGGAAGATAATGTCATAACTTCCAAGAATAACTCCAAAATTCCCGTGACTTTCTCACCACCTCTGTTTATTTCCAAACTTGGTTTTCTTCCTTTCTATTCGTATAGAAGACCATTACCGAGACTGTTTAACCTTAACAGGCCTATCCCAGTTTAATCCAGTGAACAAATCCGGCTGAACTCTCCTCAAAATCGATCCAAAACCCGGTATATTCTCCTCCCTTAATTGTCGACAACTCTTCGTTTCTCAACTCTGGCACACGTAACAGTCCTGTTTGTGTTGTAAAAACTCATACCAAGTCAAACTAATTAGAGATTCTAGCAAAACACCGACCAAATCTGCCCAGAAAATCATCACTGTCATCGCTGCTGACTGATTTATTTTCCCGCCAAAACAATTTTTCAAAAGGAAGGGGATGGAGTGCCCCTTTCTAAGCCGGGAATGCCCTTAGTAACTTGGGTAGAAATAGGACTTCTTGGGGTGGAAATAACCAAAACTTGGGCGCATTTTTAACCTTCTCCGGGTGCCAATAACGCATTTCTGGGGTGCTTTAGTAATTCCTCACGGAGGTGCAAATGCCACTTTTCGAGCCAATTTTGCCGCAAAAACTCATTTCTCCAAAAACACCTACGAAGAAACAAAAAACCATAATAAATAGAAAATCGAGCACTAACAATACATACAAATGAGAACAAATAGACACATAAATGCGTCTATCAGTGCGGCTAATGGCGGGTGGACTGGGTGGTAGTGGTGGTGTTTGTGGCGGCGGAGGTGGTACCGGTGGCGGTTTTGGTCCTGAATCCTGATAGTGGTGGATTCAGAAATAACCTCGCAGAGATGGTGGTGAAGGAATTACAGAGAAATCGAGAGGAGGAGGAAGAAGAAGAAAGAAAGGAAAAAAAAAGTAAATTTTTGGAGGTGGCCTGGATGCGACCCTGGGACCTCTAACTCGAGCCTAATCATTTTAATTTTATGAAAGGTGTTTTTGTTTTTTTTATTTTACAAAAATGCCCCTCAACATTATAATTATTTATGTATGTTTAAGGGAGGAAAAAAATCAAAGGGGATAGTGTCGTCCTTTCATCGTTGAACCAAATTCAATCTTTTGTGTCTAGTCCTTGGGCCTAATAAGGACCTTAATCCAATACCTACATCAACAGTATAATGTATAAATTTGATTTTGATTGAGTGGAAATAATATATATATCTCAAAAAAGTCATTATTTACCTGGCGAGATTGGGATATACCCAGATTAATTGGGGTGTACCCATTTTGTTCTCATTCAAATTAGTGTGCGAAGGGGTGTCTAAAAGGTGTGGCCAAATTGCCCATACTATTAATATAATAAAACAACCATGCCGATTAAAACATATTTAAAAAAAAATTCAAAATCTTTCTTCAAAACTCTAACTATACATGATGGAATCAAAAAATGAAAGAAAAAAAAAAAGGAAGAATCAAAACGAATCAAAAGTCGGCAGGATATTTTTTTTGTCGACCTTGCCGACTAAACTATAGTCGGCAGGGTATAAGGTTGAATACCGTGACGACTTTTTATCTCTGAAATTAGCAGTTACAGGGTCGTCGCGGCATCCATCCCTATCCCTTGTCGGTTATTTTTTTATCGGCAGGTTATGAAATTAATACCTTGCCGACTAATCATGCATTTCTAAACACCTTTCTTTGTGTGTCAAAAATCCTATAGTCGGCAGGGTAGTTTTTTGTCGATCTTGCCGACTTTTCATATTTTCAGAATTGAAAATGTTGATTCCTTCTATAATTTTGAGTATAAAATCACGCAGCAACTTTGCAATACTGTTTGGCTAGTGCAGTTTCATTTCCGTTACAAAAAAAAAATCTCAAAAAAAAAATCCTCAAAAAACTTAACATAATCCACGAGTTCAATCCAAATAATACCTAATTTGAGAATTTTAATTCAACTAATTAACTAACTAAATTAACTAACCTAAACACATTATTAGTATTAATTAATCGAGGGTATATTAATCATTTTGAAAATAAATGGTTAAGGGGTATTGTATTTTACTTCATAATGACCCGAGTTTGGTCTTATTAGGTATTACCCCAATTAATCTGGGTATACCCCAATCTCGTCAGGTTAACTTACGTACCAAGTGTAACTATTATTATTGGAAACTCTTTAGTATCACAAAAGCATCCAGTTCCACCTTCTCTCACATCACCAGGACTTACTTTTGGGCAAGAGCAATCATAGCTCAGATGGTACTTGTGCAAATTCCTGCACAGGGTTTTTTGTTTTGATCCTCACACTCATTTACATCCACATATGCATAAAGGACACATGTTCATTATTAAATATAAGCGAAGAAAGGTTATAGTAAAGATCATCTAATCCAAGTATCTAAAATTTTTGGACTTGATGGTTTCCCGGTAAGCTTTTTCATCCATAACTAGAACTTAGTGGTTGCACAGGTGATAGAAACAATACAAAAATTTTTCAAAGAAGGTAAAATGAATCCTGATTCAAATAAAACTTATCTTTTTTTGATTCCTAAGGTAAAGCACCATAAGAACCCAAATCAGTTTAGACCAATAGGTCTCTGCAACAATGTTTACAAACTTATAGCTAAACTACTAGCGAACATAATCAAACCTTTTATGGAAAAGACTATATCTCCTTTTCAATCAGCTTTTCTATCATCTAGGCAAATTTTTGATAATATCATTGTAGCTCATGAAATCACACATTCTTTTAAAAAGAAAAAAGCTAGAACATAAAGGCTAGGGATCAAAATAGATATGCCTAAGGCTTTTGATAGGGTAAACTCGAGCTTCTTACTTTCTGCGCTTAAATCTTTTGGTTTCAATGCAGAAGGATGCCAACTTTTTGAACAATGTATCTCAACAACTTCTATCTCTGTCCTTTTAAATGGAACACCTGGACAAGCCTTCAAACCTACTAGAGGTTTACGCCAAGGAGATCCCCTATCTCCATACTTGTTTATAATCTGCATGGAAATTTTCTATAGACTTTTGCTAACTCAAGAACAAAATAAAATTCTTCATGGAGTGAAGATAACACCTAAAAGTGAACCAATTTCTTACCTTTTTTTTGCCGATGATTGTTTGCTCTTTGTGATAGATGACTTACTAGAATGTAGAAACTTACTAGACACAATAACAAAATTTAGTAAAGCCTCGGGTCAATTAATAAACTTTGAAAAATCTGGTGTGTTTTTTAGTAGGAAAGTTGAACCAAAACACCGAAGGATGATGTCTAAAATGTTAAAGATAAAACATATCAATCTCATATGCCCATATTTAAGAGCTCCACTTATCATGGTGTTAGAGCATTGCTCGGTCAAACTCGCATGCATTGCTATCTCAAGCATGTTTGTCAATGTTAGTGATCAAAATTATAAGTCTTTATTTCTAGCCTATTTGTAAATATCTCAGACTAGGACATAGATAGTGTAGTTGAGCTTAAATCTCTCGACGTTCATCTCTTGAAGACGAAGAACTACTAAAGGGAGCTTGTGGAACTTCTTCGACAAAACGTATGTGGAGACTTGAACTTATCTATCACTTGGAAAGTCTATTTCTACTATCTCCTATATTGAGACATAAGTCGTGTTACGATATAATTCTCTTTATACACATTTGAGATTTCGAGCTGAGTATATCTCGCTTACATATTTCTCGAAATATGTGTTGGTAAGCTTTTGCTTCGACCAAGTTCATCTTATATCATGAGAAAATTGCCGAGTAACATCTTACATGGTTTGTGTGATACAATCATTTGGTGTAAGACTTGGAAGGTTTCAATAATAATTATTTCAATATCTTGAAAATTGCTTTGATGTTGATAGTGTGTGAAAACGGCTATTAACATTATAGAAGAATGTTTCAATGATTAAAATAAAGAGTTGATGATGTAACCATCTTTGGATATAAGCATATATAGTGTGTTCTCATATTAGTGTATAAGTCCATAAACCGAAAGCCAAGAGTATGCATATGTGTGTATAAGAATTTGTTGAAGGAGACAGGTTAAGTATGCGTACCCGTACGCATACTGGTGGAAGTTCTCAAACCGAGAATTTATGCTGAGTTTGGTTTTGGAAAAACTCACAAACCAGTCACCTTAAGTATGTGTACCCGTACGCATGCTGGCGGAAGTTTTTGAACCGAAAATTTCTGCTGAGTTTGGAAACTTTACAAACTCAAAACCAGTTGCTTAAGTACGCATACTTAAGCTGGTTACTTTGTCAAATCGGTCAAGTCCATGAACTTAAACATTTAAATCATAAGGAATGCAGTCTTTGTAAACCGTGGATATAATGTTCATGATTGATTCAAGTGAATCAAACCGATTTGATTTCAATTGTGTTTTCTAAACAATTGAACAACTCTTAACTAGTTTCATTTGAGTCATTTGAACTAGTTATGGTTAAGATGAATAAGGTTGATATGAGAGTAATCATATGGCTAACCTCGGTTAACTATTTGTGAACCAACATGGTGTACACGTTTAGGTATGGATGCATAAACCTAAATGAGGGTACATTTCATTTGTGTGTAACAAGAAAAGTTCGATCTAACGGTTGAAAGATATTAGCTTGGTTGAATCAGGTTTTTCATCTAACGGTGAATATTGAATGCTTTGTTGCCAAGGTAACTTGGATTAAAAACCTTGATTTGAAAACTATAGAAAGGAGAACTCTAGCAACTGGGAAAACTAATCCCCATACCACCTGTGTGTTACTAGTTGCATAACTAGAGTCGATTCTCCTTTAACCTTAAGTTTCTTCTCGATACCCTGTAGGTTAATGACTTGAAGACTTCATTAGGATTGTGAAGCCAAACCCAACTATTATCTTTGTAGTTGCGTTATCCGATCTTTTTGTTTCTATCGTGTTGAGTGCAATTGAAATAATTGGCTCGAGATTTATATCTTCGATAGGCAAGATAGAAAAGTAATCGCAAACAAACTTCGTATCATCGTTTGTGATTCCGCAATAACTTGTTTCGCTAGTCGATTAAGTTTATTGTGAGGTGATTGATAATACTAGGTTGTTCTTCGGGAATATAAGTCTGGTTTATCAATTGGTTCCTCTTCACCTTGATTTATCAAAATACGGAACAAAAACTCTTGGGCATTTCTGTGGGAGACAGATTTATTCAATCCTATAGAATTTTCTGTGTGTGAGACAGATTCGTCTATCAAGTCTTCGATTTTGGGTCGTAGCAAATCTTACTTGTGGGTGAGATCAGCTAAGGGAATCAAGTGTGTAGTATCCGGCTGGGATCACAGACGTAAGGAGTGCAACTGTACCTTGAATCAGTGTGAGATTGATTAGGGTTCAACTACAGTCCAGACCGAAGTTAATTGGTAGTAGGCTAGTGTCTGTAGTGACTTAATACAGTGTGGTGTTCAATCTGGACTAGGTTCCGGGGTTTTTCTGCATTTGCGGTTTCCTCGTTAACAAAATTCTGGTGTCTGTGTTATTTCTTTTGCGCATTATATTTTGTTATATAATTGAAATATCACAGGTTGTGCATTAAGATCAATCAATTAGAATATCCAACCTTTGGTTGTTGATTTGACACTTGAACATTGGTCTTTGGTACCGTTCAAGTAATTCCTCTTATATTCAATCAGGCTCGCAGATTTCTATTTGCTGATTGCGGATTGAATTAAGAGTTAGAGATATTAAACTCTTTGATATACTTTAATCTAGATTGAGTCTGACTGTCTAGTTGATTCTCTAGAAAGTGTATTGGAGTAAGTCCTCTCAGATTGCCAAACGAATCGTTGGGTGTGGTTGTTGTACCCCCGCATTTTAACATGGAAAGGTCAAAAATCAAAACCTTCACCCCAATTTTGGAAAGCATGGAAAGTAAGTCCAAGGGATGGAAAATCCTAGTCCTAGCCCAAACTTGTAGATCAATCCTGAACAGAGTTGTGTTAGCCAATATACCATCTTATCTAATGGGGTCCTTTCTCTAACCCCAAAAAATAACAAATAGAATAGATGTCATTCAAAGAGACTTTTGGTGCGGAAAGGATGCTGGAGGTAAAGGCTATTATCCAAAGCCATGGCCAACCCTATGCAAGCCTATTCTTAAAGGAGGCCTAGGATTTAGAAATTATCGAAAGTTTAATCTTGCGATACTGACTAAGATTGCTTGGAGAATGATAAAAGAGCCAGATGCTCTTTGGGTAAAAACCATGGGTTCCAAATCTCAATGATGTGATAATGGAAGGAGATGCAGATAATATTGAGCAAGCCATTTTGGGGAATGAACAAAAGGTTCCTTGGAGATTCAAGGATTTGGTTAGGTTCTTCCATGTTTTTCAGTTTCATGTAGATCAAAGAAATCACATTGTAAATTGGATTTGTCAATGTACAATGAATAATGATGTAACAAAAGGGTATGTCATTCTACCATCTCTTCTATGTAACAATCCAAACCTCAATTTGAATGAGGTATTTTAATAAATAATTCTAGGGTTTTTTTTAAGCCCCTAATTCTATCAAAAAGGAAAAAAAAACATGGGTTCCAAATACTTTAGGAACAAATCACCTTTAAGAACTAAAACCTTAACAAAAGGATCTTGGACATGGAACTGTATCAGACAAGGAATAGAACTGGTACAAAAGTATAGGAGATGGCAAAATATCAATATATGGAAGGATATTTGGATACCAGGATTAAAATATAACATCCAAAACCTTATTAATCCTAGCAACAATCACTTAATTAGGTCTCAGACTTGATTAATACAGAAACAAATACATGGAATAGTAATTTACTTTGCTCAGCTTTTCCTAATGATATTGTGCTAAAAATCAGTCAAATTAATCTTTTCAGAGATAATAATCAAAACCTTATAAAGGATCAGCTTCGTTGGACACTAACAAATTCTGGAGAATTTACTGTTAAATCCATGTATGAGAAATTGAATGAAAGTGGTCTAAATATAGTCAGTCTAGCTTTACCAGAATCTTTTTGGAAGTTAAATATTTCAGAAAGAATTAAGCCTTTTCTATGGAAATGTTTGCAAAATGCTCTCCCTACTAATGTCAAGCTTACTGGTAAGGTTAAGGATGTTACTCTTTTCTGCATTATTTGTTGTAATGAAATAGAAACAACGGAACATCTCCTTTTCCACTGTCCCTATGCTAAGTCATTATGCAATTCTTCTCCAAACCCTGTCAACCTCAAGCTAGATACCTCAGATACTATTTTAGACCTCTACAAGAATTGGATAGACTAACCTAGGAATGACATTTCTATTGAACTTCTCCTTACTAAGATTTGGTTTATATGGAAAGAAAGATGTGATACAATTTTCGAGGATAAAACTAAAACTGCTGATACTCTAGGTCTAGAAATACACAGACACATAGATTTTTGGACTACAAGAAAAGAACTATGCCCTAAGTTTAAACATGCGAAAAAGAAGAACCCTAAACCGACTTGGAAAGCCCCAAATACAAACACTCTTAAGATCAATGTAGATGCTACTTGGATATCCGACTCATTACCATATACTTATGCTTTTATTCTGAGAAATCACACAGGAGATTGCGAAGGAGGAAGTGCAGGACAGGCAGCAGGTTCAGCTCCACAAGAGGCAGAGGCTATATGAATGCTTCAGGCGGTAAGATGTGCTAAAGGAAAACAACTATAGAATTTCAGCATAGAAGGAGACTGTGAGAGCATCATTGGTTTCACCAATGGAAAAAATGCAGACATCTCCTGGAAAGCCAAAGCTTGTATTAGTGAAGCAAATCGACTAGCTCAACTTTGTGACAATTTTTTGGGTTTCTCTTTTGTTCCTAGATTAGGCAATCAAGTAGTGGATATTTTGGCGAAACATGTTAGGCATTTAAACTCAAACATTGAATGGGTAACTTATCCACCAGTTTGTTGTATGCACCACTTAATAGTAGATAAATATAATATTGGGAACTCTCAAAATCCCATATTAGATGGATCTATACTATCTCTATAACTGTGACTCGACCCGAGTCTTAGGTCTTTTTAATGAATTTTTTACTTAAAAAAAGGATCTAAAACTTTTAATGCTACCTGTAATCGTTTTTCAAAAAATCAAAATTTTGGATGCTTCAATAAACAGAAATCAAAAAATTGGCAATGAAATTCGTTTTTGAGAAAATTACTTTCTTTCCTATACGAAAAAGGGAAAACTACTCTTTCTCTTTTTGATGTTTTAATTTTACTGGTATACACATGCAGCAAGTATAAAATTAAAAACTCAAAAAGGTAAAGAGTAGTTTTTTCTGCTCATCATTCCATACCTTGGCATCCATGGATGAGATAAGGGTTCCATTCAAAACCTTTGTTGCAAGTACAAAAATATCAGGGAACTTTGTCTGAACTGAAACATGTATTATTCTTATGGCATGCAAAACTAGACATATCTTGTTCCGCTTCTTCATATGCTTTTGTTCCTATTACCCAATCCAGAACAACCAGTACATCTTTTGTTTTACTATGAAAGCTCATATTGTTCAAATCTAAAGCACTGAATGTACACTTCTCAGACTCGCTAAAGAATATATACAAGGATCAAAAGATAAAGATCCCGATGATGTATTCAGTGTTGCGCCAAGACCTACGAAAGCGTTAAGTCTGCACAGCTACAACGATACTCCAATATTGCTAAGAACATAATCACACACACACACACAAGAAGTACAAGTATATAACAATGTTAAATCTTCATAAAGGAATAAGAAGTTTTATATATCACCGTATATGACGGAACAACATACAAAGCCTTTAGCATAGAAGAAGAGATTTCTGGTGTGCTTTGGTTTTTGGTGCAAAGTGTCTTTTTCTAGAGTATCCCAGACTTCTTTTGATGTTTCCAAGCCACTGAATTTTCCAAGCACTCCTTCTGTTAGAGAGGAAGACATCCAACCTATAAGAAGTGAGTCTTTTTCTTCATAATTGGTGAACTCTGGATTAATTTTCTCAGAGTCAGGTAGTTTTCGTGAGGGTTTAACCGTTGAGCCATCAACTAATCCTGTGAGATTGTAGACTTTAAGAATTGGATTGAATTATGTTTTCCATAAGAGGTAGTTTGTATCTGTGAGTTTGAGTGTTTCTAGTTGATGGATTTGGATTTGGTGCAGTTGGTTTGTGTTTGCAGCCATTGATAAGAAGGGATTTGGGCGTGGTTTGGATCGAAGAGTGATACCAACTTAGAACTAGGTTTTTGGGTGAATATCTTCCATATAAAGTTGTGGACATTTTATGTTTTCTATTTATACGAGAAAACTAATAAATTATTGAAAAACATAATATAACAATAACTCAAAAGATAAATAACAACTCCATGATTTTAGTCGGAGATTATTGTTGCTGATCAGAATCAGTTTTTTGTAGAGCAATTTGTTTACTTGACTGAGATGGTTGACAATATGTAGGGCATAGCGTATGACTTTCCTTGACAGATTGAACGAGGGTATTCATCTGTTCGTATGTTTGTGATCTAGATTAGATTTATTTGTTTTTTATTAGATTTCTACACAACTTTAATTTTCAAAAGGGGAATAATGGGTACTGGAATGTTTCTTTAATTTGAAAATGAAATCATTGATTATTGTAAAAGCGGGGGCACAACAACCACACCCAATATTTCGTTTGGAAATATGAATAGACAAACTCCAATATACTTTCAAGAGAATCAACTAGACAGTCAGACTTAATATAGAGAAAAGTGTATCAAATAGTTTTATATCTCTATCTCTCAATTCAATCTGCGAGCCCGATTGAATATAAGAGAAGTAACTTGAACGGTACCAAAAACCAATGTTCAAGTATCGATCAATTTCAATCAACAACCAAAGGTTGGATTTACCAATTGATCGATTCAAAGTCATTCTTTGATAAATGATCATTATGAGTCAGACTCAATAGAATTTGATCAATCCTTTTTTTTGTCGTTAAGGTGGAGAACTGAACCAAGAATTCTCTTTCTTCATCATCAATCGAAACGCACAACCTGTGATATTTCAATTATATAACAAAATATAATGAGGAAAAGAAATAACACAGACACCAGCATTAATTAACGAGGAAAACCGCAAATGCAGAAAAACCACGAGACCTAGTCCAGCTTTGAACACCATACTGTATTAAGCCTCTACAGACACTAGCCTACTACCAATGAACTTCGGACTGGAATGTAGTTGAAACCTAATCAATATGACATTGATTCAAGGTACAGTTATGCTTCTTACGTCTCTGATCCCAGCAGGATACTACCCACTTGATTCCCTTAGCTGATCTCACCCACAACCAAGAGTTGCTACGACCCAAAGTCGAAGACTTGATAAAAAAATCTGTCTCACATAGAAAAGTCTATTGGAATAGATAAATCCGTATCCCACAGAAATACCTACGAGTTTTGTTCTGTATTTTGATAAATCAAGGTGCACAGGAACCAATTGATAAACCAGACTTATATTCCCGAAGAACAACCTACTATTATCAATCACCTCAGAATATATTAATTATATGGTAGCGAAACGAGATATTGTGGAATCATAAACGATGAGACGAAGATGTTTGTGACTACTTTTTATCTTTCCTATCGGAGAATCAATCTCGAGCAAATCTCAGAGAAGATAGTACTCAATACGATAGAACAGGGAAAGATCAGAACACGCAGCTACAGAGAAAATAGTTGGGTCTAGCTTCACAATACCAATGAAATATTTAAGTCGTTAACCTACAGGGTTTCGTGAAAAACATAAGGTTAAAGAAGAATCGACTCTATCTTATGCAACTAGTATCACACATGAGGTGTAGGGATTAGGTTTTTCCAGTTGCTAGAGTTCTCCTTTATATAGTTTTCAAATAAGGGTTTGCAATCTAAGTTACCTTGGTAACAAAGCATTCAATATTCACCATTAGATGAAAATCTGATTAGATTCAAGCTAATATCTTTCAACCGTTAGATCGAACTTAGCTTGTTATACCCAACTGAAATGTACCTTCATTAAGGTTTAAGTAACCGTACCTAAACGTGTACACCATGTTGGCTCAACAATAGTTAACCGAGGTTAGCTATGTGAACACTCTCATATCAACCTTATTCATCTTAACCACAACTAGTTTAAATGACTCAAATGAAACTAGTTAAAGAGTTGTTCAATTGCTATATTCTCATAGAAGTATACAAGCACACAATTGAAGGAAAATCGGTTTGATTCACTGGAATCAATTCATGAACATTATAGCCACGGTTTGCAAAGAATGCATTCCTTAATATATAAATGTATTAGTTCATGTCACAACCGATTTTAGAATTTTAATCGTTCAAGTATGCAAACGGGTACGCATACTTAAGTAGCCGGTCTGAGTTTGGGTTCGCCAGTATGCGAACGGGTACGCATACCATAGTACACTTCCAAAACCCAGCCGAAATTCCCGGACCTATACCTTACGCAAGTATGCGTACCGATATGTGTACTTGGTACACGGAATTTCACAACTACAAGTACGTATACGGGTATGCATACTCTAGTTCCGGTCATGGATCACATACATGCAAGAATGCACACTATATTTATAATCCAATAGTTCTAAACTCTATTTCAATCATTCAAACTTTCTTAGAGAATGAAAATAGCCGTTTTCACACACTATTAGCATCAAAGCAATTTTCAAGTTATTGAAATAATAATGACGAAACATTCCAAGACTACACCAAATGATTGTATCACACAAACCATGTAAGATGTTACTCGGCAATTTTCACATGATCAGACTTTCGTCAAGAATATAAGATGAACTTGATTGAAGCGAAAGCTTACCAACACATATTTCGAGAAATCTGTAAGTGAGTTAATCTCAGCTCGAAATCTCAAATGTGTATAATCGAAAACTACATAGTAATACGACTTTTGTCTCAATATATGATATAGAGTAGAAATAGACTTTCCAAATGATATATGAGTTTTAGTCTCCACATACCTTTTGTTGATGAAGTTCCACAAGCTCTCCTTAGTAGTTCTTTGTCTTAAATTGATGAATGTCGTGAAATCTAATGCTCAACTATACAATCTATCCTAGTACGAGACATCACTATAAGTAGACTAGAAATTAAGACTTATAGTTTTATTCACTAACATTGACAAACAAGCTTAAGATAGCAACGCTTACGAGTTCGACCGAGCAGTGATCTAATAATCTTCCCCTTTGTCAATTTTAATGACAAAACTATCAATACATATGGATTACAAAATAAATAAACTTTGTAGATTCTCATCCAAATGCTTGATCTCCTTGGTTCTTCAACATTACTCAAAATCATCGTCACTTCCAAGTACTCCAATGATTCCAAATGTGTTCAACTCAGCATCATAGTTGTTGAAGATCCGTATAAATAACAATGATGAAACAATTGCTCTCAATCATTGTTATACAGTGCCATAATATCATTACACAGCATCAAAGTTCAATTGTATCATAACTTTGACAATAATACTATGGTGATATGTATCACTCCCCCTTAGTCAATACTTTATCCTACAATGAAAACCACTCCACCTTACATAATGATCCGTAAACCATATGTATTTGTAGTGTGAAATACACATTAATTCTCCCCCTTTTTGTCAATATAAATTGGCAAAGGTCCGAAAACTAGTGGGATCCTCATGAAATTTTCATAGGATACTTCATGACCAAATAAGAACGACAAACCAACTTGTTTCGAATATTTCACATAGTCGAAACTTAGTGTATTCATCAAGGAGTTTATAAAGATACAAGATAACTCCTACAATATTTCAAAACCGCACTCCCCACAAAGATTTGGCAATTAAGCACAAGTTTAATTAAGAACTCTCCCCCATAAAATGTCATTCCCGAAAGAACAACAAGGGTGACCTTACTTTTGCAAGAAAAGAAGGATTTATTTGGACATTAAAAAATCACATGAAACATGAATTTTTATCCAAAAATCTCAACTGAGTTAACTACAAGGAAAATGATCAATTCAATTGGTCGTGCTCAACATAAGAGAACTTACAGAGCAACACAATACATACACAAAGATGTGGATCAGGGAAAGACCAATACTGCGGAATAATCAAAGATTTATTTTAATTTTCATCACTATTTGCACAATGACATATAATAGACTTAATCTTTGTAAACAAAAGTTCATCTTTTCTTCCATCAATATTTGCATAATGACATAAAAGGCTTAATTTTATAATCAAAAGTTCATTCTATCTTTTATCAATACTTTCATACCGACATATAATAGAGTTAACTTTTGAACAAATATGGGACAGTCAAGGTTCACGGACGTAAACAACATATCCCATAACAATTTGCAATATAACCATAGAGATTAATACTGCAAAAATCATCTTCCAAATAACCTTTAGAATTTAAACAAATAAATCTAAAAACATTACAAGATGAAAACGTTGGCAGTAACTATGTGTACTCACAATAATGGCTATTCCAAACCCTAGTTATCCTTCTTAAAAAGCAAAAGAATAAATTCTCATAAGAAGTTTCCTATACATTGAGACCTCTGAAAAAAAATTTATCGTTCCAGAACTCCTTGTTGTCAACAGCCATGGGAACATAAGGTTCATGAAGAAAGGAGTTAATTCCAACAAACCTTTTCAACTGATACCGAACCAGGGCCTTCTGAATTTCAAGAGTTCTCAAAGCAATAACCTTTATTTCCTGAATCTCCTTCCTTGTTTCCTTCAACTCTTCAAGAACACCAGAAAACTTCTGAGAAATTGAAGGAACATCTCTTGGCTTCACGTTCCTTCTTTTTCTTTTTAAAGTTGGAGGTAACGGAGATTTATCTTTTTCCTTCATGATTCATGGCTTAACAATCATATTAACATCTTTTCCATTAGAAGACATAATGCTTGGAGTATCCATACGAGCGGAATTGTGAGAGGAAATCACAAGATAATCTCAACAAGCTGTCTTATGATAAAAAGAGTTTCAAGTGAAGGAAAAAGGAATGTAGGGTTACGAAACTTTTAAATACAAAAGTTCACGAACGCATGGTAGGCTCATAAACCTACAATAAATACTGCAAGTGCACAACGTCTAACTAGTAGACAATGGCAAGTACAGGTCGTTCCCACGAGGAGTGTGAAATACTTCTACTAACTAATACCAAGAATCAACAAATAAATAAGGTGGTGTTTAATGATTTTTCAGGAATTCGGGACAAAATGAAATAATAAATAATTGTTAACAATAAACGGAATGAGAGCGGGTTATTAGGATTATCGGTTTCCACCAAATAACTATGCAAACTCTACTAATCTTTAAAAATATATTCCATGCTTTTATTTTCAAATACTGTTTCTCTGTTATAGTTTTCTTCGCTTCATGGGTAGTGATTCTAAAGCATTACCTATCAATCCTTGCATACCACGTCTAGGGATTTAACCGAAGCACGAAATATCAATTCAAAAGCACTAATAATCAAGAAAATCACATAAACGATTAAACACCAAGCTTTGTGAAGAAAAACTATCAACCAATCAAATCATTATTAAGCATATATTAATGTAGAGTTTTCACAATTAATTGATTTCTAACTAAACCCTAACATGACTCTAGCTAGACATGGCTTTCTCAAAAGCCATAAACATATTAAAAATCAAACTCTAGATAATGAAAAATGAAGAATCGAAAACAAAACTTCAAAACCCTTCTGTCCTTATGGCACTATGGCCGGGGGCCTCATCTTTGGCTCAATATGTGATCGTATACATAGCCTCACCAAAGAAATCTAATTTCCTTATTAATTCTCTACACCACGTCATCAGCCAATTAACCTATGACACATGTTGAGGGATAAACAAAATCACCCAATGAAATTTCGCCACGTCTTCATTTCCAACACTTTTCTTCCATCTGATCTTCTAGATGTCTCGTGCTCATTTTGTTTCCATAAACGTTGTAAAAGAATCTTAGCACAATATGGGAAAGTTAAGATATGATGTTTACACAAGTCATAAACATTTGACTCCACAGAATCCTTTTCAGACGCTCGTGAACCACAGGATGCAACAACAGTACCCCTAAACAAAACACGAATCACCACTCCCACCACTGGTCCAACAGCCCGACTAGTTAACCACAAAATAAACTCAAAAACCGAGATCAGGTCTCTGCTTTGCTTGTTGTCGAACACATGTATCCAATGTCAACTTCTTTAACTTCTCTCCACTTCCACTTCTCATTGTCTATCCATTCCAGCTCCTTCCAAAACTCGTTGTGGCCATTTTTCTTCATATCTACAGCTTCAGATACAGCTGCCACGACCCAACCGCATTTCATATTCTCTGACTAAGAACTCACCTCCAGTGATCACACACATCAAATCCAATCTTCTATCCATACAAATCTCGACCACAAATATCAACCAAGATAACCTTTGCAGACACAAACATCAGCTACTGCAATCGTTTCACCAGCAACAACATCATAATACTAGTTTTGAGCTCCAAACAGTACAATCCCTGAGCAAAACCACCACCGAGCAAAACCAGTCTAATCCCTTACCATCTCGGATTCAGTTCACCAGCTACGTACAACCCCACTCGGCACAAATTCAACCAACCTCTTCACGGTATGAACCAGAGTCCCATTTCGATTCCAGTTTCTCCAAACATAGTTATCTCAGCCATTAGAGGATTCATCGCCACCACACCCAACTCCAAGTTATCACCGGCAACTGCAGTTCACCCACCTTCGACAGCAAAGCATTGCAACATCTTAGTAGATTCACATCCACTGCAACATTCATTTCCTTGTATTTTCTCTCATCCAATTTCTCAAACATATTTTGGGCAATTTTCTGTGCTTGAGGAGGTGTATCATTGCTGATTTCTGGCTTCCTTCTATGAAGAGTTTCACCTGCAATTTTAAATCTAAAGAGAACCAAAGTTCCCTCGTACCACAGGGTTGTAAAAGCAATGATAAATCCAAGCCATACATCCACAAACATCGACTGCAACAACCATTTCCCTAGATGTTTCGACGGTACAAAAATCAGGCCAAAAACAGCCACCACCATTTTGATTCATTTTGCTCCGGTGTAATTAATTCCAGTTAGATTCGAAGCTCGATTCATCTTCACCTTACTGATGAAAATTGCATTGAACCACCGTAAAAATCAGCCACGGCAGTGAACTCTTTTCTTCTCTGCATCTCTACAAGAGCTGATGATGATTTATTCTAGCATGCAGTCATGAACGTCTTTATTCTCGGCTTCGAAGTATGGTGTTGTTGATAACAATACACCTCTCGCCTGTAGTTGCTGCTTGAAAGTTTCTCACTTCTCTTTGATGATAAATAACTAGTGAGCCGGGCTTGAGTGGTGCTGATAGATAAACATACCAGGCCACCACATTTGAGGCTCTCTTATCGATCATTTTTGTCGCCAATGTCATTTTGTCTCCCTTTAACCATTCATCGTTCCGGTGATTGGATTTTACTTGTACTTTCTACAAAAACACTAAAATATGATCATTAGCCAAAATATCGAGTCCTAACTGATATAAATATGGGTATAAAATGTAGCACATACGTGCTTATCAACACCCCCACACTTATATTTTGCTAGTCCTCGAGCAAAACAAAAAATTGACCCGCTACACAGCTGGTCATATTATAAGAGAGAGTTAGACCCGCTACACAGTTGGTCATCGAAAATACCATACAAAAGACCCGCTATACAGCTTGTCATGACAAATACCATACACAAGACCCGCTACACATCTGGTCATAATCATAATATCATAATGATAACTTTTTTTTTTTAATTTGGGATCATAATTCCTAACGAGAAGACCACTCCCCCACACTTGAACATTACATTGTCCTCAATGTGATTGAGTCATCCAACGTAGAAATTAAGGTGGAAAATTTTAAAATACAATAAAAATAAAAGATAGAGTCCAGGAAACAAATCTGATGGGTTGACTCCCATGAAGCGAAAGGTATTTGTTTCCCTGCTTTCCAGTAGCATGTAGTCTCAAATAAGGTGAGGTTGGAACCCAGAGTACGCTGCAAATCATATATATACAGTCTGAAAAGTTGGGGATCAACCCAACTAATCAGTTTTAATGAAAAGATGATCCTGCAGTAATAATGATTAGTACCCAGATAGCAAAAACTGAACCCAGTCTTATTCGGAACATTCATATAAGCTTTTAGAAAATCACGATCCGAGAAACAAGGGCTCAACGGAACAATGATATCGTGACTAATTGGCCCATTATCATTCACAACGGTTTCATTATTAAGGGTCAAGGTCAGAACTTTCTCAACTAATGGAACTAGTCGAGACTCAGTAAAAACTAGAGGTTCTAGTTTGGGTTTCAATTTATTAGTGTCTAGCAGCGGTGTGGAGTCTAACAAAGCATTGACTTCACAAATAACACTATCATCATCAAAATCATACCCAAAATAAGCTAAGCAAACCTCTAATGGATCTTTCAAGTCGCTCTTGCAAAAGCCTTGCGAGTGCATACTTTCTTTTCACCCACAACACTTCAGGCTAAGGTACCTAAAAAAAAATCAAATAAAATACATAAAAAGAACCAAAAGAAATCTTAAAGAACAATAAAATAAAATAATGTACAAAAAGATATCAATCAGAGAGTATTTTACAACCACTCCCCGGCAGCGGCGCCAAAAACTTGGTAGGCTCATAAACCTACAATAAATACTGCAAGTGCACAACGTCTAACTAGTAGACAATGGCATGTACAGGTCGTTCCCACGAGGAGTGTGAAATACTTCTACTAACTAATACCAAGAATCAATAAATCAATAAGGTGATGTTTAACGATTTTTCAGGAATTCGGGACAAAATGAAATAATAAATAATTGTTAACAATAAACAGAATGAGAGCGGGTTATTAGGATTTTCGGTTTCCACCAAATAGCTATGCAAACTCTACTAATCTTTAAAAATATATTTCATGCTTTTATTTTCAAATACTATTTCTCCGCTATAGTTTTCTTCGCTTCATGGGTAGTGATTCTAAAGCATTACCTATCAATCCTTGCATACCACGTCTAGGGATTTAACCGAAGCACGAAATATCAATTCAAAAGCATAAATAATCAAGAAAATTACATAAACGATTAAACACCAAGCTTTGTGAAGAAAAAACTATTAATCAATCAAATCATTATTAAGAATATATCAATGTAGAGTTTTCACAATTAATTGATTTCTACCTAAACCCAAACATGACTCTAGCTAGACATGGTTTTCTCAAAAGCCATAAACATATTAAAATCAAACTCTAGCTAATGAAAAATGAAGAATCGAAAACAAAACTTCAAAACCCTTCTCTCCTTGCGGCACTATGGCCGTGGGCCTCGTCTTTGTCTCAATATGTGATCGTATACATAGTCTCACCAAATAAATCTAATTCCCTTATTAATTCTCTACACCACGTCATCAGCCAATTAACCTATGACACATGTTGAGGGATAAACAAAATCACCCAATGAAGTTTCGCCACGTCTTCATTTCAAACACTTGTCTGCCATCTGATCTTCTAGATGTCTCGTGCTCATTTTGTTTCCATAAACGTTGTGAAAGAATCTTAGCACAATAGGAAAGTTAAGATATGATGTTGACACAAGTCATAAACATTTGAACTCCACATACTCTTTCTTATACGCTCGTGAACCACAGGCTGCAACAACAGTGCCCCTAAACAAAACACGAATCATCACTCCCACCACTGGTTTAACAGCCCGACCAGTTAACCACAAAATAAACTCAAAAACCGAGATCAGGTCCCTGCTTTGCTTGTTGTCGATCACATGTAGCCACCGTCAACGTCTTTAACTTCTCTGCACTTCCACTTCTCATTGTCTATCCATTCCAGCTCCTTCCAAAACTCGTTGTGGCCATTTTTCTTCATATCTACAGCTTCACATACAGCTGCCACGACCCAACCGCATTTCATATTCTCTGACTAAGAACTCACCTTCAGTGATCACACACAACAACTCCAATCTTCTATCCATACAAATCTCGACCACAAACATCAACCGAGATAACCTTTCCAGACACAAACATCAGCTACTGCAATCATTTCACCAGCAACAACATCACAATACTAGTTTTGAGCTCCAAACAGTTCAATCCCTGAGCAAAACCAGTCTAATCCCTGACCATCTCGGCTTCAGTTCACCAGCTACGTACAACCCCACCCGGCACCAGTTCAGCCAACCTCTTCGCGGTATGAACTAGAGTCCCATTTCGATTCCAGTTTCGCCAAACATAGTTATCTCAGCCATTAGAGGATTCATAGCCACCACACCCAACTCCAAGTTATCACCGGCAACTGCAGTTCACCCACCTTTGACAGCAAAGCATTGTAACATCTTAGTAGATTCACAGCCACTGCACCATTCATTTCCTTGTATTTTCTCTCAGCCGATTTCTCAAACATCTTTTGGGCAATTTTCTGTGCTTTAGGAGGTGTATCATTGCTGATTTCTGGCTTCCTTCTATGACGAGTTTCACCTGGAATTTCAAATCTAAAGAGAACCAAAGTTCCCTCGTACCACAGGGTTGTAAAAGCAATGATAAATCCAAGCCATACATCCACAAACATTGACTGCAACAACCATGTCCATAGATGTTTCGACGGTACAAAAATCAGGCCAAAAACAGCAAAAATCAATTCCAGTAATTAATTTTGCGACCACCATTTTGATTCATTTTGCTCCGGTGTAATTAATTCCAGTTAGATTCGAAGATCGATTCATCTTCACCTTACTGCTGAAAATTGCATTGAACCACCGCAAAAATCATCCACGGCAGTGAACTCTTTTCTTCTCTGCATCTCTACAAGAGTTGATGATGTTTTGTTCTAGCATGCAGCCATGAGCGTCTTTATTCTCGGCTTCGAAGTATTGTGTTGTTGATAACAAAACACCTCTCTCCTGTAGCTGCTGCTTGAAAGTTTCTCACTTCTCTTTGATGATAAATAACTAGTGGGCCGCGCTTGAGTGGTGCTGATAGATAAACATACCAGGCCACCACATTTGAGGCTCTCTTATCGATCATTTTTGTCGCCAATGTCATTTTTCCTCCCTTTAACCATTCATCGTTCCGGTGATTGGATTTTACTGGTACTTTCTACAAAAGCACTGAAATATGATCATTAGCCAAAATATCGAGTCGTAACTGATATAAATATGGGTATAAAATGTAGCACATACGTGCTTATCAACGCACAACTCTCAACCCTAAAAAGGGTAGAATTGTCGAGAATAACCTTCTTTTATTGATTAAACAGGGAAGTCCCTTCCAATATCAATTATATATGAAAAGAGGCACGAATTTCAGACTTGCAAGGCTTAGCAGAGCAAAAAAGAGAAAAAAAATATCACAACAATCTAAAACAATTTTGTTTTCCTAAAGCCTGATGTGTGCATAATCTTGTCTCTTTTGATCAGGCACATGAGACAAGATGCACTAACCAACACAATTAAGATGTGCTGGGGTGAACAATAATCTGTCCACCATAACCTTTTCGAAAGAAATTCATAGAGCTATGTTTCTCAGAGTGTTTAGACCATAATTTTTTCTCTAATGATATAGTCTTTTCTTTGGAAACTAACTTCTTTGAAGAAGAGATGCGTTTACATACCTCTGATGATTTTTGAACAAGTTTGACCTTGTTTGCTAATCGATCGTTCTTCGTTGAAGTTTGTTGACATATCTTATTTTGTGTTTGTACTTAAAACACTTTGAAAGTTCATGACCTTTGAGAGTACAATAAGAGCATGTGAACATGGAAGATGATTCAGATGCCCGAGATGTGTAGGCATCTAGACACATAGTGGAACCTGAAAAATCAGAAAAAGAGTTTCCAGTAGAAACAGGTAAAATCATTTTTTTCTTCCAGACCTGTTAAGATTTCTTCTGAAAGTATCAAGATTGATGTATGTGTTGCTACAATTATCAAAATGAATATTTTCACAAAGAAGTGCAACACTTGACTTTTCTTCTTCATTAGAATCATAGTTGTCATACATTTCATCAAGACTTGCAGCTAGACCTTTGTTCCCAGTGTATTTTTTACGATTTGGACACTCATTTGCAAAATGACCAAAACTTTTACACTTAAAGAAGTGGGGCATATCGTCGTCATCAGTTTCATCTATATCCATGTTTTTAGGAGGGACACGATTATGAGGTTTAACCGATGACCTAGGTTTATCTCTGGAGAATCGTTTACTTCTCTTCAAAAGAAGATCCCTAAACTGTCTAGTGATCAAGGAGACTGACTTGTCAAGATCTTCATCTGATGAATCAGCCTCGGAAATATCATCTTCAGAGATGCAAACACTTTTACTTTTGTCAAGTAATTTAGTGTACTTTTGTTCTTTGAAAGCAACATCCTTTCCGAATTTGGATGTATGCTCATGATCAAAGATCTTTAACTTCCCAACCAGAGTGTTTCTGGAAAGAGTTGCAAGGTTATTACCTTAAACGATGGCATGCTTCTTAGAATCGTATTTGGATGGCAGCGATCTGAGAATTTTCATCACAATATCCTTTTCAGGAATAGTCTTACCCAATGCAAAAGATGCATTAACAATTTCAGACACTTTGTGATTAAACTCATCAAGTAAATCTTCATCTTCCATACGAAGGTTTTCCCAATCGGAATTTAGGTTTTGAAGCCTGGCTTCCTTTCCACTGGTATTTCCTTCAAATACGGTTTCTAAGATATCCCAAGCATCTTTAGATTGAGTGCACGTAGTCACATGGTGATGAAGATTTGGGGTAATGGCATGGATGATAGCATTTAACCCGTCAGAATTTTTTCTTTGCAGCGAGAATCTCGGTAGGTTCAAATGCACCAATATCCTTTGGAACAGTTGCATCGCTTTCTGCAACAATCGGAGGATTATAGCCATTAACAACATAAACCTATGATTGAAAATCACGCTCTTGAAGAAAGGCACGCATAACAATTTTTCACCATAAGTAATTTGAGCCATCGAAGACTGGTGGTGCGTTTATGGAGATAACACTTTTGTCCATATTCAGATCGCTACAAACACAGATTTACAATGTCTTAAATGTGTTTGGATGCTCTGATACCAGTTGAAAAAGCGGGGGTACAACAACCACACCCAATATTTCGTTTGGCAATCTGAATAGACAAACACCATTATACTTTCAAGAGAATCAACTAGACACTCAGACTCAATCTAGAGAAAAGTATATCAAAGATTTTTATATCTATATCTATATCTCTCAATTCAATATGCAATCAGCAAATAGGAATTTGCGATCCCGATTAAATATAAGAGAAGTAACTTGAACGTTACCAAAGACCAATATTCAAGGATCATTAAATTTCAATCAACAACCAAAGGTTGGATTTACCAATTGATCGATTCAACGCACAACCTGTAATATTTCAATTATATAACAAAATATAATGCGGAAAGGAAATAACACAGAACCAGAATTTTGTTAACGAGGAAAACCGCAAATGCAGAAAAACCCCGGGACCTAGTCCATCTTTGAACACTACACTGTATTAAGCCGCTACAGACACTAGCCTACTACCAATGAACTTCGGACTGGAATGTAGTTGAACCCTAATCAATCTCACATTGATTCAGGGTACAGTTGTGCTCCTTACATCTCTGATATCAGTAGGATACTACGTACTTGATTCCCTTAGCTGATCTCACCCACAACCAAGAGTTTCTACGACCCAAAGTCGAAGACTTGATAAACAAATACATCTCACACAGAAAAGTCTATTGGTATAGATAAATCTGTCTCCCGTAGAAATACCTGCGAGTTTTGTTCCGCTTTTTGATAAATCAAGGTGCATAGGAACCAATTGATAAACCGTACTTATATTCCATAAGAACAACCTAGTATTATCAATCACCTCAAAATAATCTTAATCGTATGGTACCGAAATAAGAAATTGTGGAATCACAAACGATGAGACGAAGATGTTTGTGACTACTTTTTATCTTTCCTATCGGAGAATTAATCTCGGGAAAATCTTAGAGAAGATAGTAGTCAATACGATAGAACAAGGAAAGATCAGAACACGCAATTACAGAGAAAATAGTTGGGGTCTGGCTTCACAATCCCAATGAAAACTTTAAGTCGTTAACCTAAAGGGTTTCGTGAAAAACCTAAGGTTAAAGGAGGTGTGGGGATTAGGTTTCCCAGTTGCTAGAGTTCTTCTTTATATAGTTTTCAAATAAGGGTTTGCAATCTAAGTTACCTTGGTAACAAAGCATTCAATATTCACTGTTAGATGAAAACCTGATTAGATTCAAGTTAATATCTTTCAACTGTTAGATAGAACTTATCTTGTTATACACAAATGAAATGTACCTTCATTAAGGTTTAAGTAATCATACCTAAACGTGTACACCATGTTGGCTCAACAGTAGTTAACCGAGGTTAACTATATGAACACTCTCATATCAACCTTATTCATCTTAACCACAACTAGTTCAAATGACTCAAATGAAACTAGTTAAAGACTTTTTCAATTGCTATATTCTCATAGAAGTATACAAGAACACAATTGAAGCAAAATCGGTTTGATTCACTCGAATCAATTCATGAACATTATATCCACGGTTTGCAAAGAATGCATTCCTTAATATATCAATGTATTAGGTCATGTCACAACCGATTTTAGAACTTTAATCACTCAAGTATGCAAACGGGTACGCATACTTAAGTAGCCGGTCTGAGTTTGGGTTCGCCAGTATGTGAACGGGTACACATACCTTAGTACACTTCCAAAACCCAGCCGAAATTCCCGGACCTATACCTTACGCAAGTATGCGTACCGATATGTGTACTTGGTACACAGAATTTCACAACTACAAGTACGTATACGGGTATGCATACTCTAGTTCCGGTCATGGATCACATACATGCAAGAATGCACACTATATTTATAATCCAATAGTTCTAAACTCTATTTCAATCATTGAAACTTTCTTAGAGAATGAAAATAGCCGTTTTCACACACTATTAGCATCAAAGCAATTTTCAAGTTATTGAAATAATCATGACGAAACATTCCAAGACTACACCAAATGATTGTATCACACAAACCATGTAAGATGTTACTCGGAAATTTTCACATGATTATCTTTTGAATTTCGTCAAGAATATAAGATGAACTTGATTGAAGCCAAAGCTTACCAACACATATTTCGAGAAATATGTAAGCGAGTTAATCTCAACTCGAAAGCTCAAATGTGTATAATCGACAACTATATAGTAATACGACTTTTGTCTTAATGTAGGAAATAGAGTAGAAATAGACTTTCCAAGCGATAGACGAGTTTTAGTCTCCACATACCTTTTGTTGATGAAGTTCCACAAGGTCTCCTTAGTAGTTCTTCGTCTTCAATTGATGAACGCCGTGAAGTCTAATGCTCTACTATACAATCTATCCTAGTCCGAGATATCACTATAAGTAGACTAGAAATTAAGACTTATAGTTTTGATCACTAACATTGACAAACAAGCTTGAGATAGCAATGCTTGCGAGTTCGACCGAGCAGTGCTCTAACAATTTTTTTTCCCTTAAATCTTATGGGTGCAACTGTAAATGACTTGTTTGCATTTCTTAGGGGTTCTAACTTCTAATGTTGGATCAAGTTGTTCAGTTTTGGTTACAAAAAAAGAGGTCAAGTTCATCTCCAGCCTCTCGATCACCTGTAAATGGATCTAGTGAAAATTGAACTCTCTTAATTCTTAAATTTGAACCTGTAACTTGAAATTCAGTATGCATTTTAGAATTGTAATACAAATATTTATAGTTGTGATTAATTTTTAAAATTTCGTGAAAAGCCATCGGTCAAAACCTTAAATTAACAGAAGCGAAGACTGAACAGTTCAGCTTCGGTCTCAGATGTGAGAACCGTGTTATACACAGTTAGGTCGGCGGTTTTGCCTAAGAACTGACCGACAGACTGTTGTGCGTCCCAAGAATAAAGGATTAAATTTTGGATATTTCAAATTTATTCTCGTATAATTGGTTTTAGGGAAATATGAGAAATTGGGTTATGCTGCTCAACAATAAGTACATCATATTATTGAAATCAAAATGCAATCAAGTTACTGAAATCTGAGAATTAATCATCCATCCCAGATAGAGAAAAAGTATAAATAAATATATTCTTACCGAAGTAGGTAACCACCTATAGAAACTTACGCATTCATTGGATACAATTTATTAAAATGTAATTTGGGGAAACAACAAACAAATTCAGACAGTATTACCTGAGCATGTTCATCGGCTTGAACACATCTTTTTCCATACTACTGCATTGACCAGAATCACCAGTGGTGTAAGAGTTTATAGGTACATAGTAGAGATCTGTTGGTTCATCATTGAATACTTTGGGCTTTAATTCCTGGCTCGGTTGATAATTAACTCCAGATAGTTGTATTTCTGATTTACTCAAGCTTTCCAGCTCTGCAGCAACTTGTTTCATTGTAGGTCTTCCTCCACCCTCCATACTGAGGCATCTCCTTGCAAGCTCTGCAACTGCAATAACATGTTCACGCCTCCCTTCGTTCGCTACTTGAGGTTGAATAAGCTTAAAGACGTCATTCCTTTCCATTGTATAAAGGAAAAATGAACCTAGACTTCTTTGTTCTAGTGATCGATTTGGAGAAATGGGCATTTCTCCTGTTAAGAGTTCGACAAGAACTACCCCAAAACTATAAACATCGCTTTTATCTGTCAATTGGCTAGTTTCAAAGTACTCCGGATCTAAATACCCTAACGTCCCCTGAACTAGTGTATCTATTTGGGTTAGGCCTAGTGTATTCAACCTTGATGCTCCAAAATCTGATACTTTTGCGGTGTAATTTTCATCTAAAAGTATGTTGGCGGACTTAATATCCCTATGAATGATGGGTATAGAAGCCGCTGAGTGCAAATATGCAAGTGCTCCTGCACTCTCAGTTGCAATCCTCAAACGGATTTTCCAAGAAAGGGAAGATGACGATTTTCCGTCTACCTTGTTATGGATGTGTTGGAAGAGGGTGCCATTTGAAATATACTCGTACACAAGCAGCGGAACCTCGGATTCCAAACAACATCCCAACACCTTAACCACATTTCGATGGTTAACTTGAGATAAAATAACAAGCTCATTAATGAATTGTTCAATTTGGCTCTCATCAATTACTTTTGACTTTTTGATGGCAACTACACTTTTATCAGATAAAGTTCCCAAATAAACTGTTCCAAAACTTCCCTTACCAAGGATCAGTTTATCACTATAATTATTAGTCGCTGCTTTTAATTCTTCTGCTGTAAAGATTTTTGTAGCCTGCGACCCACCTTCGTATGATGATAGTTGTTGTTTCAACAATATACCACCATTTTGCCGAAAGAACTTCTCTTTAAGTTCATTTAACTTATTTCTTTTTACGCTCAAGTATACCAAAGAACTGGCAACGATAAGAAATAAGAACCCTAATCCAATACCTGCATCAATCTTATTTCAATCAACAAAAATAATATTGCGCATATCCAATCAAAGGGAGAAGGAGTATTGCATACCAAGAGTGACATATAATATAGGAAATTCCTTGTTTTTGCGAATGCAACCAATTCCACCTTTCCTCCCATCTCCGTGGTGGCCCTGTGGACAAGTACAACTGTAACTTCCTATTGTGTTTGTGCATATTCCTGAGCAAGGATTTTTATGTTGATCCTCACACTCATCCACATCTGTTTATCCTCCACCATGAAAAGTAACCGACAAACTCATCAGTTAGCATAATAAACCTAATTTATTCAGAGACAACATATCTGGATAGGGGGTCACAGAAATTATTTCTACCACACTAGTTCGATTGACTAAATTGTAAACACAAGGACTTTTAGTTTACCAATTCATACCTTGGCATCCAGGGCTTAGATATGGGTTCCCCATGAAACCCGTGTTGCAAGTGCAAGAATATCCAGGAACCTTGTCCGAATTGCTACAATTACTATCTTTTTGGCAGGCAAACGTAGACATATCTTTTTGAGCTTCTTCGCACGTCTTGTTACCAATAGCCCAATCGAGCACTATCGGAATATTTGCCCCTTTGGTACGAAAATTTGTACCTAATATATCTGAAGCATTAAATGTGTAGTTATCAGACTCACCTATGAATGAGTAACTGCAAGGATTGAAGGATACACTCTCCTTTGTTGCGTTTAAAGAATCAGCATAGTTTAGAAACCTCTTGATTCCTTTAGGTAATTCTACTTGACAACACCCACTTCCAGAACAAGACCCATCTACAATATTTTCTTTAGTTTCACAACTCGTGACGCAACTTGTACTGAAGTTAACATTTGGCTCAAAAATGAACCCCATGGAATAACAACCAATCCCGAATAATTTGTTCTTGGTTGATGAAATTGTAAATGGGGTATTTCTGGTACTCAAAAAATTTGTGGATTCGTCTAGGGTAACATTGCCAGTTTTCTGTTCATAACACAGTGTAGCTGGTGATTTCTTTACACGCACTTCGTTATCTGATATACCTATCAGTTCAATCATATTAATTTTACCTGAAGTCAGGTTTGTACCAAGCCATAAGAACGGTTTTGGAGAGTTAAAAGATGTATTGCATGTGATGTTGTAGAGCTGTAGTCCGTCTCCGGTAAAGGAACACCCGTTCTCGCTGGGACCTATACCAAATGGGTATGGAATTGCGACGTTACCGCATTTGGCTTCGCATCCAGGCTTCGACTGTGGCAATGGAGTTGTTGATGATGTTAGGGTTAGCCCTGAGAGCTGCAATAGCAATAAGAGATGTAGAAGCATAATAGCACAAGCTGTAGATATGATATTCTGGTTTTTGTTATGCTTTGCTTTCCATAGATGGAAATGAATTCTGGGTAGAGGAGACATATATATATATATATATATGTTATTAAACTAATCATTATATTCTGGTTTTTAGCGCGTTGATATGGTAATTATCAAATACTAATATAAAGGATATGTCTGTTGTCTGTTGAGTACCACCAAGTTCATACAAATTTCAACGATCCTACATCTGGTGACTCAGTAATGACTGCTTCCTAGAAGTCTTGATCAATGGACTTGGAAATTTATATTTATATTTACTATTAGACCCTTTTAATTTATTTCCACTTGCTGTAAAAACTCATCGTGGATAAGATGTTCCCGATAAGAAGAGTTCTGATTCATGATTGTGCTCCACAACTTACCTTTTCGATCAAGTTGCAGTACATATAATTTTTCAAACTTCAAATGGCAGAGACTTGGCATACACACATAGTAGAACCAATCGATCAATCAAAAAGAAAGAAAAGAAAAGTACAGTAGATATGTGTGCACGTACATTGGTCAATAATATAAGTTAGGGAATATTGGGGATATGCCCCAAAATCGACTGTCATTTTGGGGATATGCCAAGGATTCCAGTCTTCGGGAATAATACCCCAGCCATCCAAATTTCCATCCAAAATCGTTAAGTAATCAATATTCGCACACGCTTGGGATCACATATGCGAATTAAAAAGACAAATTACGATATACTAACACCTTTACAAGGTTCAGGAACATATTCAAACGAAAAAATCTCGAAAAAACTAGAGAGAAAGTTCAGACACATTTACGATAAATTGACTAACGGTTCCTTGACGGAAACCGTTACTTTGGAGCATATTCTCAAAAACTGGAATCCTGGGACATATCCCCAAAATGACAGTGGATTTTGGGGCATATTCCCAAATTTCCCTATAAGTTACACCCGGGGAATTACTGTCTGCTCCAGACTTGGACTTTGTTGGGAAGAGAAATGTATTGCAAAATATATGGTCAGGCACTTAGGATTAGAAACCTGTAACGGGTGAAAAATGTACAGGGCACAATTTGCATGGGAAAATTGGGGTTACACAACTAAAAATTGGTGTAAAAATGAACACAGTGGATATCCTAAAGTACATACTTAGAGCAAGTTTGACCCAATTTGAGTGAGAACACCCACTCTGTAGCCCTTGCTCTTAAGCCAAAATTTTATCCAACAATGATCACCCAATACACCTAAAGTACATAACCACTCACAGTTCAATAATGGTTTCCAAATGAATCAACCAACAACAAACCAAGTCATAGTTAATTCATAAAAAAAGATTAATGGACCCATTCTGTTAGATATTTCAGAATCCTAATTCCCAACTATGGAATGGAACAAATCAAGAAAAACTAAAGTCCAAGATAAATAACTAGAGTTTTTTTACATGTTGCATCTTTGATTAATTAAGAAAGAACAGGTCAGTTTAACAAAACGAAAAATCAAATGAAGATGTGCCCTCCTCGATCCAAAGCCAGTAAATAATTGATGACTAAGGATAATTAAAAAGGGAAAATTGGGAATATGTCCCATTTTCACTAATTCGTTTGGGGATCTATCCCATAACGGAAAAAATTAGTGAATCTATCCTAGAGAGAGAAAAAAACTGTCAAGTGGCTAGCATCCCACATGTGTGGGCTTACACATGCGACAGATTGACATTTCTGCCCTCGACCGTTGGATGAGCGCCACGTCAACTAGCATATAAATGAGCGCCACGTCACCTATTATGTCGATGATAGCCACGTGTTATGAAATCCAATGGTCTATTTTTACCTTGATACTTGAAATGACACTTTTACCCTATTTAATAGAAAAATTATCGAAAGTCTTCATCATCATCCTACTTCCACCGTGGAGAAACTTTTATTGGAAGTTAAGAAAAAAATTAAGATACAAAAATTAAGATACATAATAAAATTAACAATTTAAATAAAAGAAATTATGAAATCAAGTTTGTCTTTATATAATCTTGAGATGTTAACACAGAAAGAACAAAAGACTAGTTAGGCTAGTTCTAGTAGTACTGTCAAACATTTAACCAAAGATAATTTAACATTGGTCCAACACACTATATCAACAGTTGCTTCTCACACAGATTAAATCGAATTTAAACACCAAAATGAACATTGATCAAGCTTACAAATCAAACTGGACTGTAGGCTTCCTCTGCCTCTTTGAACCTGCATCATAGTTGAAATTGTTAATGGTCTGCTTCACAGGGCCCTTGTTGATGTTTCTGATGGACACATTCACACTAGATGATGTAGCAGCAGTTTTAGGCTTTGGTTGTTTTCCTTCTGGCTTAGTTGTTGCAATTGATGTAGTCTTTTTAACAGTTTCAGAAGATGAAGCAGTCCTTGAGGTTGTCTTTTTACCAGAATCACTTGCTCTGCTCCTTCTGATCTTGGTTCCAGTGGGAATCTTTTTTGGTTTTGAGGTAGTGGTTGTAAATGAACTTCCATTCACCTCGCATTCAACTCTAGCTTTCTTTCCCTTGGGGTTGGATCCAACCTCACCACCTTTACATGTTCTGCTGTTGTGCCTCGAACCACCACACTTAGGACAGTGTCTCGCTTTCTTCTCGGGGTTCATCTCTGTCCAGGACCTCTTCCTGTTGACACAAGGCCTGCCTGGTTCTCTAAGCAAATGTGGAGGTTTGATCTTTACTCCTTCACACTGTGTGCAAGAAAAACAGATGCAGTTTGAAAGTGTAGAAGAAAAGTAAAGAAAATTAGAAAATAGAGGAAATTAGATTTTTGCCTCATTTACAGATCTATAAAGAAGGAATCCAAAGTGGATAGACTAAAACAATTACTAAAGGACAAAATAATGAAAATAAGATAAGAATATAAAATGAAAAGATTCTTAAAGTAAAAGGTTCCCAATAAACAAACCTCAGGCCAGTCTTCCATGTTTTCTAGTGGTGTAATTGCCCAGGAGTATGTGGTCCTATAAAAATCCACTGTGTAGTATTTACTACAGTACCTGCAATATCACAACAACACACAAGCACAAAATTTAGAGTTTCAACCAAACAGACAAGTACAAATAATGAAAAAAATATTTCAATCAAATACAAACAATGAAATAAAATATTTCAACCAAACATCTTACTTAGGCCAATCTGGTCTCATGGTGACCAACACACACACAGCATGCTGACAGGGGAAGTCCCTGAGCTGCCATTGGATACAAGAACAAGTTTTTTCAATAATGTCAACTGTAAACACTTTTCCTGTGGCCCTGTTAGTAACTTCATACGATTTTAATATCTGTGAAGGACCAGTCTTAAACTGGCTTATGTTATCTGTCATCTTCTTAATTAGATCGAGTGCAGCAGGGACTAGTTGACCACTTTTCCATTTGGCAGCTACTGCATTTCTCTTGGAAAACAACAACATAACCATCTGAGAGTACATGGTTAGCAACTTGCAAACTGGCTTGTCCCTGATCTTGGTAGCCATTGCATTAAATGATTCAGAAAAGTTGTTATTGATGTGTTCAAATGCACAATCATGTGGGAAGTGAGATCTACAACCTTGACTGTCTTTATTCTTACACTCAGCGACAACTCTTTCAAAGTCAAGCTTCTTGTACTTAAAATTGTTCTTCGTCTTCACTGCATAATACCTAAGATGATCTGTGAAAGCATCTCTATCTGGAAAAATCATCCCCTTCATCAACACACCAGGAGTAGGTTCAGGAATTGCTTCTTCAAGCATAGAAAAATCTATCGGGTCCTCAGCATTTGTACCACCAAAATGAAATTGCCACTCAGCTTCCATATCTTCAGTCCAAGGTACTTCAAGGGTATCTCCATCTGTAGGAACATAACCATTTGCAAGAACATTTGCAGGAATATCACCATTTGCAGGTATATCACCACTTATAGGAACATAAATATTTATAGGCACGTCAACGTTTGCAGGAACATCACTACTTGCAGACACATCATCATTTCCAAGAACATTACGATTGGCCTCAGTATCATCAGTTCCATTCCCCTCATCATCTTCTTCAACTTCTACATCAGCATAATCATAAAGAAAATACCCATCATCATCAGTTCCATACCCTTCAACATCTATTTCCCTCCCTTTATCTTCGTCATCACTTGATTTATACTCAAACTCAAAATTATCATCCGGGTTACACTCATCTACAGCTGTATTTGGGAGTTGTACTGGTTGATCTTCTTCTTCACCAAGTGTAACTTCCAGTTTATCTGCATGCTTAGATGCTTCACTTTCTATCACATCTACTACTTCTTGGTTATCAGCCACACTAGCCTGTTTAACTTGAACTTCAACTTCGTTCATAGCTTCATCTTCAAAATGTAGTCTTGTAGGTCTCTTTTTCTTTAACTTCTCTTGCTTCTTTGATTTCTCTTGCAGTCTTGGACTTCTTCTAGGTGTCATATTTGGTGTCATCTTCTTTCTGAATCTAGGATTAGTTACACAACTTCTTTCCATATGAACCCCGCCACCACCATCCATATCAGCATCTTCACCACCACTTATATACAAATCTAACATAACAAATACATCCTCATCTTGCTCAGCACATTTAAACATTTCAAAGAAATCGCATGCATCAACTAGTAACTTACTGTCCTAGAGTATTTCAATTTTGTAGTCCTTAGACAAATTCAACCTACTCCTTAAGTGTTCAATAAACCCATCAAAGCTAATATCATTTGCAAATACATTCAACACATACAATGGTTTACCAGCTTCAATCCCGGCAATCTGATTTAGGACAGTTAGCCTAAAATTCCTTTCAATCACTTTCCTGGAAAAAAAATTCATGTAACAGTTAGCCTAAAATTCTTTTCAATAATTTACATATACATTCAACAAAAATTCCTTTCAAACTGTTATCCTAAAATAGCAGCATGTAACGAAATTCCAGAACCTACATGTCTAAACCAACACCCTCCCTCAATTTTAGAAACCCTAAAACTGATTTTTACATAAACCCTAAATTCAAAATTGCAATTAAAGCAAAATTAACCTACTAGATGTGAGATACAACAACGAATGCAACTGGGTTTGAAGAACTTACATGTTTTGCAGCACTATAATCTGGATTTGAGAAGCCTTCACAACTTTGAAGTAGAAAAAGGCAACGTATGTATATTAGAGTTGTTCTTCCTTTAAAAACACCTAATCATCTCTAAAAACACATCAATGAACTACGTCTATCACTGTTTCAGTCGATTTACTTTTTTCTTTTGCCTGGTTCTCTATTTCTCGGTGCAAAGTTTTTTTGTTTGTCTCGATCTCTTTTCTCTACAGAGAAGACGACCAGTTTCACAAAGCTATCACTCAAATTCGTCGGATCCCAAACACGTGTAACTGTAGGTGACGTGTGGATCATCTAACCGATGAGGGTAAACACGTCTCTCTGTCGCATGTGTAAGCCCACACATGTGGAATACTAGCCACTTGACAGTTTTTTTCTCTCTCTAGGATAGATTCACTAATTTTTTCCGTTATGGGATAGATCCCCAAACGAATTAGTGAAAATGGGACATATTCCCAATTTTCCCAATTAAAAACTAACCTTGATGCAATGATGCATAAACTGAATACATTCATCAATGAATTTAGAGGAAGGAATTAAATGTTTAAATAAAGAACAATATTCACCTGACGATGGTGGTCTTCTATCCGAATCCTACCCGTTAAAGTTTAAATAAAGCACAATATCCACCTTAGCTGAAAATTGGTCTTCTATCCGAATCCTGCCCGTTAAAGTTTAAATAAAGCACAATATCCACCTTAGCTGAAAATGACACTCTATATATATATATATATATTATAAAAAGAAGTGTTGTGTGTGTAGCCTGATAAATCCGACCATCGATTTCGTCATCCCACAGCGTGGATCGATTCGTTATATGTTCTATATAGACGTCCGTCGGATTGTTGGATTTCCTGATTTGACTATGCTTCCATAACACCATTATATATCGGGAAAAAAATACCACGTTAACTACGTTTCCTAATAAAAATATGGGAGAAAGATATATTAAAATTCCTTATCTTACTACGTTTTGAGAGATACTTACGTTTCATCTACAAGGGAAAACAAAAAACAAAAAAGGAAACCAATGCAAAAAAATTCGCAAATTTTTTTTCCAAAAAAAATGTAGACAGCCGTAGGACATTAGCACAATATCACAGTATCTATATATGTACTAGGTATCAAGTTAAACTAACTAAGTTATGGTAAGGTCAAGTAAGGAATTGGAGAAAGTTGTTGGGCAGGAAGCTTCACCCGGGTGCAACCTGGTGCTTCATTCTCTTCCTTTCGCAGAAAATTAAGACAAAGCAAAAAGAAAATGTTACCAAATAGACACGAACTCAAAAACACGAATAGCACCCCATGAAATCATCTCTTGCAAATTAAATACCCAATGCCATAATTTAATTTGCAATTTAAATAAAGCACGAGGAGCAAGCATAAAACCTTGCCCAAAAACATAAAAAATGAACAACCTAAAAGTTTGACTCGGTCAATCAGACCTTCGAGGTTGCAAATGTACAAATTGCTGAATGGAGACAAAGTTGTACAACAAAATGGACAAACAAACTCGGTGTAGTTTACTAATATTCTATATACAATTTTAGAACCATGTATAGAGATATTAGATTCACGCATATTACAAATTAGCCTTGGGACAGATCCAAACATTAACTTTGGCCATTCTGGCGCTTGGACCGTTAGTTCGCGAAATGTACATCCGTCTGTTGTATATATGACGGGGATTTTATTATTTTGGACGTTCGGGATTGATGCCACGATATAAGAATATATGACTTTGAAGTAATAATAAGGCTGTTATAAAAAGAAGTGATGTCTGTCTTGGGTAATAGACGACCCTTGATTTCGGCAATCCGACGGCTGAGAAAGATAGTTGGCGAGATTTCTATCCATCCGTCCGTTTTAGACATATAATTTTGAGAGATATTTACGTCCGTCGGTTCGTGAGATGATCTTCTTTTAATATTTTGTTTTAGACGGCAGGGATTATGCCCCGGCCCGGTGCAAAACGAGACTCAACATTTCCTTATGTGACTCGAATCAACATTTCCTAATGCGTGTCGGTTTCCTTGAAAGTTTTCATGCACTAACTATAAATATCCTTTCTGATTTTACCAAAAAAAAAACAAATATTAATTTGAAGACTCTATAGATTTTACCTAATCACGGCTAATTTTAATGCGGATATCATATTTGCCTTTAAATTTTCTAATCCACGGTCGGGGCCGTAGGCCCCGGCTCCATCCGGCTACTATGACCCGCCTAATTGAACACGCTATTGTGACCCGACTAACTAACACGGTATAATATGACACGACCAACTAAATATCAGGACCGTTGTGGTATTAACCGGACTAACTAAATATATTCCGGACTATTATAGATGGACTAAAATATGGGAAGACACTGGCCGACCGATCAAACAATAAACAGAACTCTAAAAGGTTGAGCCCCAGCCATAGGCCGGGATGATACCTAGTATATATACATATGTAGCTTTAACTACTTACCTTGCTCGAAGAAGAAAGAGGGTTCAGAAACAATTTTGGTGAACGGGTCTAAATGAATTGCAACTTGTTTAGAATGTGGGCTAATCAATTGGATTAAAGATTATATGAGCCAATATACAAAGTGAAGTAAATATCGAAACAAGCCATTTCAGTGCTTACGTGACTATGTACAACCGTGTTGGAAAAATTGACACTAAAACAGGGTGAAGAAAAGAATGTTGTATTAGGATTCAAGGTTCTAATGAAAGATTCTTTTCGACAATTATTCGACCTTTTCCCAATTGAATTGGCGAGTACAAATAGGTCAATGAACATCGCCGTCAGGATACTTGAAGCCCCACAACAATGTTGGATTCAAAGCTTGTACGACCTTGGTCCAACCAAGAACACACTGGTTTTGTTTCTGATGATGCTTGTAAGAAAGAGAACGGAGAGAGTTGAGATGTATTTTGAATGGAAAACAAGTCTCCTATTTAAAGAGGAAATCACACCCTTTGGAGATGACTCTTCATCTCTACAGGCATCTTTTCAGAGTGAACAGGCGCGTCTCTTCATTCAATGCATCCATTGGTGAAACGAGATTTCTATTCAGTTTTTCTAACTGACAATGAAAATCCTAGAACAGAAAATTTCCAACAATTCAAGGTCAAACCCCGGAAATAGCCTAAACGCCTACAATTCAAGGGTTTGTTGAAAGTATCCAACAAACCGAATGTACAACACGATAGGAAGTAGTAGTCGAGAAGATGCATTATGAATGATGCAATATTAGTTGTATGTATTTGTTTTATTTAGCTGACATTTTCAAGTCAAGGAAGAAAAGAATATTTCAGAATCCAATATTATTTCACAATTAAAAAGACCAAAATCAACAATTTCTAGATGAAAAGGACATTTAGATTTTGATACTGTTTAAATGGATAAAAATATGAAAATAGTCAGGATGTAACCAGTTTCATCCTACCCATTTTCAAATACTTTTTTTTCTTTTTAATTTACATCACGATGCATCCAGTTTCATCCTCGCTATTTTTTAAGTTTAAGTCAGGATGAATCCAGTTTCATCCTTACTACTTTTTTTGTGTCCATTTCATTTCACCCATACTAATTTTTACTCGTCCATTTGAACCATGTTTTAAATTTTTTTGGACAAATGACCCATTGTCCGATATTATTTCTGTTTATAATCACATTCACTCCATTCACCAAGTCAAACTGCAGCCTTGTATTTATGTAGCAGTATAGCAACCTTCTTCTTCGTTCAAACTGATTACACATATCACCCATCATTTCATAACCAAGAAACATAATACGTACCTGTTGCATCATGCTTCTACAGCTCTTATATCTCGTGCAATTCTGTTTCTTAACCCTAGCGTCGTCATCATCTGTTCCTCCATTCGTCAAGACAAAAGCAGGTTGTGATGCCAAATGTGGTAACGTTTCAATTCCCTATCCCTTTGGAATAATCAATTCGAACGGTAATGATTGCTCAATTGGGGAAACTGGGTTTGATTACAGAATTACTTGCAATACTTCTTTCCACCCTCCCAAGCCCTTCCTAGATACAGGTAACATTGAAGTCATAGATATAACAGAAACCGAAATTCGCATTAACAACTACCCAGCTATCTTATGTTACACTGAATCTGGTAACGTGACGGTTGATAGGTGGTGGACATCGACAAATTTCAATCAGACGCCATTTACTTTATCTTATACTAAGAACATGTTCTTCGGGATCGGGTGTGACACATATGCATCTCTATATGGTAGTGGGACCGACTTAAAAGATTACTCCGGCTCGTGCTCGTCACGTTGTGATAATAAGGAAAGTGTGGTAACTGGGTCTTGCTTCGGAAAAGGGTGTTGTCAAAGTACCATCCCGAAGGGAATACAGGAGTTTATGCCTATGCTCGTGAGAGAGAAAAACCCATCGCAGAATGTTTCATCAACCTGGTCGTTCGATCCTTGTAGTTATGCTTTCGTAGCTGAGCAAGATCAGTACACATTCATTGCATCAGATATCTTGGAGGGAAACAATTTTATGAGCAAAGTGGAAGTTGTACCTATTGTACTTGATTGGGCTATAGGGAATAAGACTTGTGAAGAAGCACAAAAAGACTTGGCAAACTTTGTTTGCCAAGAAAACAGTCAGTGCACCAATCTTGACAACAATCCTGGATACCTTTGCACTTGCAATAGTGGATACGAGGGAAACCCATATCTCAGCCCTGGATGCCAAGGTGTGTGAAATTACGAATAATTCACGTGGCTGGTCCATGCTAATTTACACTAATTTATCTTCTTGTGTTAACTACAACTGCAGAGCTAATGCAATTTCTATGTATTTTAAACAGACATAAATGAGTGTGAGGATCAAACAAGCAATCCTTGTGTAGGGATTTGCACCAACACCATGGGAAGTTACAATTGTTCTTGTGCAAAAGGGAGTCGTGGTGATGGGAGGAGAGGTGGGAGTGGTTGCGTTCACAGTAATGAAGGGTCTCCAATATTTAAGATCTCTCTTGGTAAAACTTCCCTAAACTGCTTAAAAGTTAAATGATATCAGAATATATAGAGTCATCAATAAACATCAACTCCAATTTAGTTTTAAAATTTAAGATATATATATGTTTGGCTTTGGCATACTAAAATAAAAATGGTCAATGTGAATGCAGGTATCGGTTTAGGCCTCTTGTTTTTAGTTATTGGTAGTTCTTTGTTATACCTAAGTTTGAGGAAAAGAAAGCAAATCCTTCTCAAGGCAAAATTCTTTCAAAAGAATGGAGGTTTATTGTTAAAGCAGCAAACGTCTTCACAAGAAGGTGGCGGAGAATCATCTGCAAAGATCTTTACAGCAGAAGAACTAAAACTGGCAACCAACAACTATGATGACAAATTGATCCTTGGGCGTGGAGGTCATGGTGTAGTTTACAAAGGAACTTTATCTGATAATCGTGTTGTTGCCATAAAGAAATCAAAAATAGTTGATGAGAGTCAGATTGAAGAATTCATCAATGAGCTAGTCATCTTAACTCAGGTTAACCACCGAAATGTTGTGAAGATTTTGGGGTGTTGTTTAGAGACTGAAGTCCCCTTACTTGTCTATGAATATGTTTCTAATGGAACCCTCTCTCAACATATCCATATCGCTAAAGATGGAATGTCATCATCCATTTCTTGGGAAAGTAGGTTGAGAATTGCAGCCGAAACTGCAGGCGCAATTGCATACTTACACTCTGCAGCTTCTATACCCATTATTCATAGAGATATTAAATCAGCCAATGTACTGTTGGATGAAAATTACACAGCAAAAGTGGCTGATTTTGGAGCATCAAGGTTAAATCCGTTAGATCAAAATGAAATAGACACACTTGTTCAGGGGACCTTAGGTTATTTGGATCCAGAATACCATCATTCTGGCCAGTTGACAGGTAAAAGCGATGTTTATAGTTTTGGTGTAGTTCTTGTAGAGCTCCTAACAGGAGAAAGACCTATATCGTTGGAGAGATCCGAAGAACAACGTAATATCGCATCATATTTCATTTCATTGATGAAAGGAAACAATGTGCTCCATGTCCTTGAGACTCGGGTTGTGGCTGAAGGGAATAGAGAGCAAGTCCTTTCAGTTGCAAAACTTGCAAAGAGATGCCTCAGTTTGAAGAGTGAAGATAGGCCTACAATGAAAGAAGTTGCTATGGAGCTAGAAAATTTGATGAAATCGTCATCGTCAACACACACATCAATGCAAGATAATTATCGTAAACACAACGAAGAGCCAACATATTCAACATCTGAGCCAACAGATTTATATACAGTACCAATAGGCCACTACTCACTCGGTGATTCTGACCAGTTCAGTACAGAAAGAGACATGTCAATGTCATCATTTAATCCACGATGATTGCATTATGCACCTTCCTTGTAATCATTATATCTACCTGTTGCCCTCTGAAATCGCCAAATTTGGCATTTTCAGTAGGCAATGCTGCAAAATTGCTAGACGCAGCAATCATATTGTGATTTAATTTCTGTAACATAATTGGTATAGATACCTTGTATTGTGGACGTTCTAAAGTACATGTTTAAGCAAGTTTTCTTAAGAATACTGATCACCAGATATTCCTCTTATGCTTCCCAAAATGAATCAAGCAATAATTACTGTCAGTGTTAGGTTTCTCAGAAGGAGGCATAATTGGACTTAGACTTGGACTCATGAGTCATAACCATTCAGTTTTCAATTAGCTAACAAGAATCAGATTGCTGGACCGATTTCGCAAAAAATTTAAAAATTCGAATTAAGAACAAACATTCCAAAATAAATGACCACGGTAGAAATTCGATAGTATACTACTCCATTTCCTGAAAAGTACACTGTGATAGTATCTCTTTTTCTGGAACGGGAGTATGTTTTATAAACTAAAAATAAGATGGGTCTTTTATCCCTGATAAGGAGTATATCATTATCAGGGATAAAAGACCTATACGAGCATGACAGAAATTACAATGGGGTTCTATTTGTTAATTGTAGAATTTTATCCCTGATAAGGAGTATATCATTAAGGCATTTCCACATAAAAAGTTGAATCCTATGTGGTAATTTAAGACTCCAAAGAAACTTCCATATCTCAATAGGAGTTGTAGGATTGTCATACTCAAAGTTACCAAGAGAATTATAACAACTCTTGACAGAAAAATTACCTTATTTGTCTGATTTCCAAATAAGAGTATCATTAACTGTAGATGTCACCCTTATTCCAAGGATTTTCTCAGCACTATCAACTGAGAAAATAGAAAAGATAAGATCCGCATTCCATAATTGGACTTAGACTTAGATGCACACGTGTCAATAATTTTGGGGCACACGTGTCAGCCGTGGTACACGCTTCGTTTATGAAAGGGCAAAAAAGAAAATTCACCTAACAATTGACTAGTCAAAGGAAGTGAAAATGCCCCATTTCGACCAAAATAGGGAAAACTAACGGAATGGGGCATTTTGATTTCTTGCCTAACGTCCGCGGCATTTTCAAACCTAGGGGGTCGATTTTGGGGCATTTTGTCCTTTAACCCTTATCGTAAACACAACGAAGAGCGAACATATTCAATATCTGAGCCAACAGATTTATATACAGTACCAATAGGCCACTACTCACTCGGTGATTCTGACCAGTTCAGTACAGAAAGAGACATGTCAATGTCATCATTTAATCCACGATGATTGCATTATGCACCTTCCTTGTAATCATTATATCTACCTGTTGCCCTCTGAAATCGCCAAATTTGGCATTTTCAGTAGGCAATGCTGCAAAATTTCTAGACGCAGCAATATTGTGATTTAATTGCTGTAACATAATTGGTATAGATACCTTATATTGTGGATGTTCTGAAGTACATGTTTAAGCAAGTTTTTCTTAAGAATACTGATCACCAGATATTCCTCTTATGCTTCCCCAATATGAGTCCGCAATCATTGTACTGTCACTATTAGGTTTATCGGAAGGAAGTATAATTGGACTTGGACTTGACTTATGAGTCATGACCACTCAATTTTAGCTAACAAGAACCAGATTGCTGGACCGTTTTCACTAAAAAAAGTATAATTCAAAATAAATAACCACAGTAGAAAATCAATACTACTCCGTCTCTTGAAAAGTGATAAGTGATACTGTGATAGTATCTCTTTTCTGAAACCGAGGGAGTATGTTTTATAAAAGAAAGAAAATCACCTGAAGATGGGTTCTCTCCTGCCTCCCTCCTCGATGGCCTAAGTTGACTTATTCATCTCTGACGTCGTGGCCATATCTCTTCTCTAATACTACGCGACTACAACAAAACCTTCAGGACTGGTTCCCAGTACGACTGTGCTCCAGTAATTATCTAAGATGTACGTTATTTTATTATCTTTATTTTTATTTCTTGAGTTTTTAACAGCGGTGACCGCATCGATGTTTGAAAGAACTTGCTCAGGGGCCAATTTGGCTCTTCTGCTGCTTGTTCTTACTAATTTTTGGAATTGTGCATTCGTTAGTCAGTAAACTCATAATACTTCCCGAATATGCGATAAATTAAAGGGAGCATTATTAGTCTCACACACTAGAGGTCCCCACCCCAGTTCTAACATGTGCTCAGACAATAATATACAAAATCTCTCTTTAAATTTGCATTACGTAAAAGGGTTAAGTGGCAAAATGCCCCAAAATAGATATCATGGTTGTGAAAATGCCCCGGACGTTAGGCGAAAGATTAAAATGCCCAAAATGATATCGAAAGGCCCCAATCCGTTAAAGTTGCCGTTAGACATGGTTAAGTGGTCAAATTCAGAAGCATACGGTCCGTATGCGTGATAAGAAGACATTTATACCCTTTTGATAAAAAAGATGGCATAAGGGTGACTGTTTTGGCTTCTGGGCATTTTCCCATCGTGTACTAAAAAGGTGACACGTGGCAAAAAAAATCAGAAATGGGCGGTCCCAGATGAGGATGTGTTTTACCGAAATGATTGTTATTTTTTACAAATGACCACCGTATCCTATTAACTAGGATTGCGACACGTATGCCATCAATTCAAACTAACCGCTACAAATTAACTGAACATCAATTCAAACCATACATTTATAAACAAAAAACTGTTAACTCATGAATTAAGAAAAAAAATCATGATTGTCTCCATACTTTTTAAGTAAAACTATAGATTTATAAACAAAAGACTGTTAAAACTCTTAAACATAAACTAGCAACTAGTATATCTGCCATGAAAACTTCATAGGTCTAGAAATGCTAAAAAAAACATAATTGAAAAAGAGCCCAAGATTTCTGACATTACTGATATTTAGAGTTAGGCTTTCTAACCCTTTTTGATGATGGTTCAGTAATGTTGATTGTTTGTCTAGAATTCTTAACAGGACCATTATAAATCCGGTTAAAACAGGCAGTGATTTAACAGACTGTCATTTTCATATGTTCAACTGACTGAGCTGACTGGATATATATGCATTCAGTACCTTCATGTGCCATTCATTTTGTGTCTAAAACTCTTTATAATTTCAGTAAGATATGGCTCCAAATACATATATTATCAAAATCTTCAGAGTATTCAAAAAGTGTCCCGATTTGTTACAGGGGTTACATAAATTAAAATGCTTACTTTTCAAATATCAAGCCCACTAACCCCACCAATAAAAATGCTAAATTGAACATAATTTGTTTATCTGAGACCCTAATTCAATTGCTTACTAATTTAATTGCAGCAAAGTGTGACCAACTGAATAGAATTGTACTATAAACACTCAATTATATACAAAAACACAAATTATCCCTTAATTCTACTAGTGCACATTCAAGTCAGGGCACTTCAAGTTACTAAAACACTAAATCCAAAGGTCATTTGAAAAGTGTGGATACAATTTGAAACATATAAGATACAGGTTATCATGTAGTAATCAAAATTAATCAATACACTAAAATCAAAGGTCACTTAGTAGATTCATTCAATTCTTAGCCATGGCATGGTTATAAAGCAAAAGAGATAGACAAAATTCAGAGAAAGAGGGACAAAGACACAATTATAAATCATCATACAAACCAATCTCATCGGCTAAAATTGAAAAACCCCAAATTATAATCCCTAATTTCGTTTCATGAAACCCTAGTTACAGCTTCTGAAACCCTAATTTCATTTCAAGTCTCTGAAACCCTAAGTTCATAAATCCATTTTCACAAGGTTGGGTTTCAAGAAAAACAAACGAATCGAAAATCAGAAATCGTAAAACAAAATTAGGGTTTAACGAAGAAAGGGAAATTACCTGTTCTTCAGTGTTCTCGAACACGGATCTTATCTTCTCCGTCTCATCTATCTTCTCTTCTCGATCTGGTTCATCACTGCTCTTCTCCTTTCTCGATCTCTCTCTGTCTCTCTTTTTTGGAAATTTCTCTCTGTTTCTCGATCTCTCTCTCTATCGGTCTGGTTCTTTTTTTTTTTCTGTGGCTGAAACACCAAGGTTGAAGATAAGACTAGAAGCAGAAGTACGAACCCGCTCGTATGGTACAGGTGTCGGCCACAGTCCACGTGTCATCGTTTTACATTGCATACGTGTCAACGTTTTATTTTCCACGTGTCTCACGAAATTATAAGCACACGTGCAACATGCCTACCGTCATTTTCATTGAAGGGCAAAATCGCCAATTCACAATACAGTTGACTAGTCAAGCTGGGGCATTTTGACCAATTTTGACTGATTTTGACTATTCAAGATAAAAGTAACGGAATGGGGCATTTTGATCTTTTGCCTAACGTCTGGGGCATTTTCACAACGTTATACTCCAAATTGGGGCATTTTACCACTTAGTATTTGCATTTTCCATACAGGAACAACAAATAAATTTACTAGTAGAAAGAACTCATCCCACGAAGAACAAACGATATAACAAGATATACATGCCAAAAACCAGCACTAATTTTGAAAATTAGTGCACACAATAAATTGAAGAAACATTATATACAATATTACCGCGGCATGGTCATTGACATCATTGCATTTTTCTCAATGCTATATTGCCCAGAATCACCAGAAGTTTCAGAGCTTATTGGTACAGAATAGAGGTCTGTTGGCTCATCGATGAACATGTTGGGCTTTTTCTCATGCCTATGCCGATTATAAACTTCAGATGGTTGCGTCACTAATTTACTAAGACTTTCTAGTTCAGCAGCAACTTGTTTCATTGATGGTCTTTCTTCACCGGTCATTTTAAGGCACCTCTTGGCAAGCACTGCAACTGCAACAATGTGCTCCCTACTTCCTTCATTTGCTACTTGGGGCTCAATAATTTCGAACAAATCATTTCTTTCCATTGCATAAATGAAATATGAAGCAAGACCTCTCTGATCTTCTGGCCGATCGAAAGAAATGGGTTTTTCTCCTGTTAAGAGTTCGACAAGAACAACACCAAAGCTATAAACATCACTTTTGTCTGTCAATAGACTTGTTTGATAGTATTCTGGAACTAAGTACCCCAATGTCCCCTGAACTAGTGTATCAATTTGAGTTTCATCCAATGAGTTCAACCTTGAGGCTCCAAAATCAGATACTTTTGCAGTGTAATTATCATCTAATAGTATATTTGCAGATTTGATATCTCTATGAATGATGGGTGTTGTAGCTGCAGAATGTAAATACGCAAGTGCTCCTGCACTTTCGGTTGCAATCCTCAAACGACTTTGCCAAGAAAGGGAGGAAGATGATTTTCCATCCACCTTGTTATGGATGTGTTGTAAGAGGGTGCCATTGGAAACATATTCGTAAACAAGCAAAGGTACTGTTGGAAAAAATTGGTTTCACAAAGGATGAATGACACAGAGAAGAAAGTGTTGCACTCCAAAACTTTCAAGGCTTGTATAAATTTCTTTTAGACAAATATTTCTACCCTCCCAATAACAATTGGCGATTACAACAGGTATGCGAAATATTGCCTTCAGGATACAATGAAAGCCCTGCAACGAAAACTGAATTCAAGGTTTGTACCCCTTGATTCAATCAAGAACACACAAAGAGATTTCTGATTTCTGATGATGCTTTTTGAAACAGAGAAAACAGATTGATTTTTCTTATATGTTAAACGAAACTGGGAGAAGCTATTTATAAAGGGTTTTGCACCTGTTGGGAATAGGTTTTTATTCGCCAACAGGTTTCTATTCACGAAACGTCAGGTTCCTTCATCAACAGACATCAATGGTGTCTTTTGGATTCGAAATTTTCGAACAGGCTTTTATCGGCCAAATAAAACCGTCAGTTCAAAAAATTCTTCAGTTTTTTGAAAATATTCCCCCAGGACCCCCCTTTGGTTAGCGTCGTTGAAAATATTCCAACAGGTACCTCAGTTTCTAAACAACATCCTAAGACCTTCACCACATTTCGATGGTTAACCTGACTTAATATCACAAGCTCATTAATGAATTGATCAATCTGAGTCTCATCAACTACTTTCGACTTTTTTATGGCGACTATGCGCTTATCTGGTAAAGTTCCCTTGTAGACCACTCCAAAACCTCCTCGGCCAAGTATTGATTTATCGCTGTAGTTCTTGGTTGCCAATTCCAATTCTTTTGCTGTAAAAACCTTTGTAGCTTCTACACCACCTGCCTTTGAGGACAATTTTTGTTGTAGCAACAAACCACCATTTTGTTGGAAAAACTTGTTCTTAAGTTTACTTAGCTATCTGTTCCTTATGCTGAAGTATATTAAAGAACTTGTAACAATTAGGAACAAGAGCCCTAATCCAATGCCTGCGTTAACATAATTACGTCAATTCAGAAAAGTATTGTGGCTAAAAGAATAAACAACCCTATCTGGTTGAGGGAATAAGGAGTAATGCTTACCTAAAGTGACTTTCAGTATGGGGAAATTCTGCTTTTCTGCGTAAGCAACCAATTCCACCTTTCTTTCCAACTCCATAGGTGTCAACTGGACATTGGCATACGTAACCTCCGATGGTGTTTGTGCAAGTTCCTTCACAAGGGTTGTTCTCTTGATCCTCACATTCATTTACATCTGTTTATCGTCTCGCATAAAAATATATAATTAAATTAACACATTAGTAGGATCAACCAACTTTTATTTGTTTTTGAATGGCAACTAAAAATTGAATTATAAACAGCTATTAAATGCTTATACACTAGTTAATTAGATCATGCACAACACACACGGCAAAGTTTAATTTAGCAGACAGAATTTATATACCTTGGCATCCAGGGCTGAGATAGGGGTTCCCCGCGAAGCCTGATTCACAAGCGCAAATGTATCCAGGACCATCATCTGAGTTTCTGCATTTACTATTCTTTTGGCAAACAAAAGTAGATGAATCTTTTACCGCTTCTTCACACGTCTTATTCCCGATCCCCCAATTAAGCACAACCGGAATATCTCTTCTTTCGGTTTGAAAATTTTTACCATTTAAATCTGAGGCACTAAAGCTGTACTTATTAACCTCAGCTACGAAGGAATAACTGCATGGATCAAAAGCTAAGATCTCGGGTCTTGGTATTGGACTCGAACCAACTAAGGTAAAAATTCTCTTTAAACCTCTAGGTAATTCAAGTTGACACACTACAAGAAAAGTTGGATTAAGCGACCGGGCATTTTTGGTTGGAAAAACCCATATTGAGTCGCTCTAACCCTTAAAGCGACTTAATTTGGCTCTCGCTCTCGAGTTGCAAAAGGTGGGATTTCTACAAGTCTAGAGCAGCTAGGCAATCGTTTTAGTAATCAAGCAACTATCATGTAGTGTCTTTTATCTTAATTGCTTCATGGCTAGACCGACCTCCATAGAGCAAGCAAAATAGTGATCGCTTTAAAGCTAGACCAACCAAAATACAACAAGTAAAACGTTGATCACTTCATAGATAGACCAACCATAATAGAGCAAGTGAAATACCTGAAGTTGGTTGCTTACATTTTTGAGCTACCAAATGTTTTGCCTTGAAGTTGGTTGCTTACGTTTTTGAGCTACCGAAGTTGGTCGCTTACATTTTTGAGCTACCAAATTTTTTGCCCTGAAGTTGGTTGCTTACATTTTTGAGCTACCCCGCTACATCTGTTGTTCTGGTGCCGGAAGTATCTGGCCTATTTCGATTTAGATAATCCTAAATTGAAATTAAAATTAAAATTACAATTAAAATTGATACTAAAACAAATTATGAACCAAATTAAAAACTGAATCATGTTTTATTATATCACATAGATCAATTTACATCATTTCTTTAAAAAAAAGACAACCTTTAGAGGAACAAAAAGATCAAAAATACAAACTAATCATTTCTTTAAAAAATGATGATTACAATTTCGTTAATTTTGAAACTAAAGATGAACACTCCTTCGACTTTGTAGCACCAAGCTCATAATAAGAGATTCATATTGCCATCATTCTTGTGTTTAAGTTCCTCTCTGATCATTCATCATTCAAGTGTAAAGAAACCAGCAAATCCTGAATCTCCACAACTTGTAGTCTGCTTTTTGCCCAAATGGATAGATGCAGTTGGAGGATACTTGGTAATTAACACCTGTGGAATTTCCAAGAGATTCAAACAAGTTAGTTTTCAAGAGAAACACAAAGAGGCGAGATTGATTTTATGAACTTAACAAACTGCAGAAAAAAAATGAACCAGAATAACAAAAGGCGAAATGCACAGTTAGTTATTACATATATGATCTTTGAGAAACTTTTCATTGTTTGGTTGAAACTGCAAAGTTTAAGGATCACTATCAATTAAGCCAACCTACAAACCAACCTACAACCGCAAGATGTCTAAATCTGAAATGAGTAACAACGTAAAATGTAAGGTTCAAATGACTACAGGTCCAATAAGGAACAACAAACACGGGAGAGGTACTCGCTATAAAAATACCCAATATACTGTCTAGTAGCATTTTAGAGGCCATACTAACCATTCTGCAACACCTAAAAAGGCATAATTGTGCCTTTTCAATCTGCACTCTCGTCTCATCTGCATCAACATGTATTCAATAAAACATCAAAAATCACCAGCAAATTTTACCTAGGAAAGTTCTCTCTTAGCTTCTGAATAGCTGGAGGAGCAGCTAAGGTCGATATCTGATAAGTACACATAGTAATCAATAAGAACTAAATATAAGAGATACAACTATTTGACATTTTATATATTAGCATGCATAAGATAGAAATCCTAGTGAGCGACAATTATTTTGATGGTGTTCAAGAGATCCAAACAGCATCATACAATCTTGACTAATCACTTACCACACCACAAACACCAGAACAATAAAACAAGAATCGAATCTCTTTGCACATACACAATAGATATACAGAACAAGTGAATTACCTATTACCTTTACTGAACTTTCCATGGTGATCTGTCCAATTGGTTTACCAAGTTCTGCATTGAATAGTGCTTCGCCGAGAGCTCTTGCAGTTTTATTTATAGCCGAAAAAACGAGCGACTGACGGGCAAACCAAGTACCTCGCATAAAGGGTTCGACAATGATCCATGTCGCCAAGTTGCAGCTCAATCTCAATATATTTCTTAAAAATCTGTTATTGATACGGATAATGTTAGTGTGAGAAATTTAGGATACAAAAATAGATATACAGAACAAGTGAATTACCTATTACCTTTACTGAACTTTCCATGGTGATCTGTCCAATTGGTTTACCAAGTTCTGCATTGAATAGTGCTTCGCCGAGAGCTCTTGCAGTTTTCTTTATAGCCGAAAAAACGAGCGACTGACGGGAAAACCAAGTACCTCGCATAAAGGGTTCGACAACGATCCATGTCACCAAGTTGCAGCTCAATCTCAATATATTTCTTAAAAATCTGTTATTGATACGGATAATGTTAGTGTGAGAAATTTAGGATACAAAAATTTCAAAGTTAAACATAGTTTAAGGATCGACATAAAGTACCTTATCTTTGGGCGCCACTCCAATTGCATATTGACTGCTCTGCCTGCTCATATCTTCTTGCTTCTTACTCAGCTGCAATACTTCTCAATCTATACACTGACACCACCACAAACATCATAACAGCATCAGACCCGTCAGCTCATGGAAATAGAACACCAACTACTCAATATACTCATTCAACCATCTTGTAAACCACTCAATTTCGCCTCATCTGATCACTATCAAAGCCATTGCAGAAGTAATATCCAGTTATAGTACTTATTATATAAGCTAATGAAGAAACATATTATCCTATAAAGTTTCAGTATAAGCTTAAAAAAAATAAAGACCATTACATTAGTAACTCAGACTAATAAGCTTTAAGCAATTAAAGTATAGTCAGGATCTTTCAAATTTTATCTGTAAAGTGAGTATCAACAAACAATGCAAGGTAAGTGTATTAACGTATTAGTTGAATCATCATAATACATATACGAGAACAACATAATCAGTTTGCATAAAAACAATAAAGACCATTCACATTTCCTGGCTCTAACAAAGCATATCTGCAATCTTTCACTCACAGCCCCACCGTACCAATGATTTACTCTTAAACTAAAAATATGCATTTTACCCTCAACACCTGATAACATCAACAAACAACATATATTGCAGTACAAAGAAACATGGCTTGACCTAGTCTAGGTAGTAACATAGGGTGCAAGATCAGATATCAAGTAGACTTGTAACTGCAAAAGCATTAAAAAAACAGTGAGGATTAGTATTGCATAATTGAGGACACACACTATTTGTTTGAATTCAAATAAGCAGTTCTCTTTCAAAGTAATGTGCTGGTGAATATCAAAGTAGTCCCAAAATTTAAAAGGAAGCAAGAGATATCCCCTAAGTATTCCTAAATCAATTTGTAAGTCCTCCTGGATTCATGAATTTTAGAAATATGTCTACACAGAAGAAGCACATATTTCTTAATAGCAGCTTTTATTGTAGAAAAGGTTCTGAGATTTCTATGTATTTCCCTATAATGCTATCTTTGGACTCAACAGATAACATAAAATCTTAAATGAAAGCATATTTCATGTAACCATTGCAGAAATTAATCAAAAATTAATCAAGGAACTCTCTGAAGTCTAGCAAATCCAACCAGAGATGAAATGTGCCGCGTGTTATCATTTATAGTTCATACTTCTGTATACCTGCTCAAGGTTCGTATTAGATGATAAGTGTGGATACATGGAAATACACTAGAGCATTTTATATGGTTGGCCATAAGCAGTCTAAAAGGCTAGTACGTACCAGTAACACAAGTTTAATATACCCACTAGGATGTGAAAAGTAAAATTAGTGATCTAACAATGTGATCAATAGTAATATTGACAAAGAATCACTAATTCACAATATAGTCTTTTTTATATACTGATGAACTCGTCTGCCCTATTAAGCTAGCATCTTAATAACAACTAATAATGAACGTAAGCACAATATTACGCGGCATGGAATGAAGTTTTCCCAGATTAAAACATATAACAAATGTTCCTGCAAGCACTAAAGTGAAATGAATGATGTACTAGAACCTAGCCGCAACCTACTCAACCAAATCCAATAATACTTCAACTGAAGTTATAATTTAATGAAACACTTTCACATGGAACTAGTGTCCTTTAGGGGTGGCAATGAAATAAAGGGACAATACCATTCTTTGTTTACATTTTAGCTTAACAATATTACTATAACCAGCATCAAGCCCATTGTTGATTAACAATGGCAATTGTAAAACACTACCACAATAACACTGTACCAAATACAAAAAAGAAAAAAAAAACTAGCAGCTAACGGTGGATTTCACACAATATTACTTGGTACCCATAAAAAAAAGAATGCAATCAATTTATTTGGAAAGGACGAACAAATTTTATTTCTCCATATATGCCAATGGTGATCTCAAGAATACTAACTTGTATCATTCGATCATTCTTTTACATCTACATACTCTATTGACATACTAACGAACACCTTTTCCCACTTAACATACTTGAAAATATTAATGCACATGGACATCAAAGAGTAAACTAAGATACAGTATCATTTATGACAGAAAAACAGAAAATTCCCATTAAGGCATTTCATCAAACAAGTATGGTGTATCATCTGATTCAATTAATAAAAGAACATATTTAAGTATAGAATTCACATTGCATTGTCAAAACTCAACCAAAAATTAGCTTGACAGCACTGTTATGGCCATACTTTCCAATTAACTTATAACACCAAAACACAATCACAATTTTATCAACAAGCCCAATCTTATTTTTGGGGTTAGAAAATGGATTTTCAACAGAGGGAGAGATATAGTACCTGGAAACTGGAAGTGATGGCAGCTGCTCGGATGATGAAGGTGATGCTCTCATCACTTACTTCAGTTGTTCTGCGACTCCAGCAATCACCCAAAACACCACCCCTAGACACCACAGAAAACCCCCAAATCTCCATCAATCGAGCTTATGGAATGAACCCACAGATCTGTTATCGTTGAACCGTTTTCATTCCCATCTTAATTTGTACCCAAATCCAAAAGCTGTTATTGCGAGAAATTGAAATAATTGGCTTGAATACAGTCCTTCGACAAATCGAACCCCAATTTCAGTCCTTGAGGTCTCCATCTCGTTGGTAACTGCTTCCACATCGTCTTAGCTTCATCAATCCATATCAGTACCACCAATAAACCCGAGAACATCAGAATCAATCAAATCTCTTCGAGTCTTTTCTTTGCTCAAATCCGTCAAACCCATTAACTCAACATATCAGACCAACAACACCCATCGTCGAATTCGTCACCAACAGCTCCAGAACCATTTTCCTATCACCACCAGAATTCAATTCCACAACCACTAAATCATCTACTGAGATAATAGGATTGAAAAAAATGTTTCGATTTCGTTGAAGAAATAATATTGGTTTTACTGAAATTTGGTTGAAGAATTAGGATTTTGATTTTGAGGAGATCTTGAGATTTGGTTTCGTTTCTTCACCAATGAGGATGTAGGGTTTCTGATTTGCTTCATACTGAAACAAATCACTGGTGAAACAAATCTTGAGTGAGGGTTATTTTTTTCTGAGGGAGGCGCAACTTGAAGGGTTTTTTTTTTTTCTGAGGGAGGGGCAGATGAGAGACGACAAAAGTGGGTGAAAGAAAAAAAATCAAAAGAATTTTAACGGACAAGATTCGGTAGGATGGAGTCATACGGATTATGAAATTTTTTGGACAGTGTAGATTTAAGTTAAAAGTGTCATACGGATCAAGGAAAGTGTGTTTTATTGTGCATTGTTTTTGTGTTAATACGAACTCATGTTTTCGGTTCAATTATCAACCTTCGACATGAAAAAAAATCCAAAAAAAATATTAATAAATTTAGGACATTGTTATTGATATTCTGATGTAAAAATATCCAAAAAATGTATAAGAATGAATGGGAAATGAAAAATGAATTCGATAATTGGTGTGTTTCATTGTGCTTTCTCTTTGTGTTTTTGTGCTTTCTCTTTGTGTTTCTATTTTGAGTTTCGACTAGCCGCATAGGTCATGGAGCAATTTTGACAAGTCATATAGGTCATGAAGTAGCTTTAGTTCACACTGGTAAACTCAGGTTATAAGATTCCTAGAGATGGACCACGAAATTCAGAATGGTTCTGTCCTCAAACTTAGCTAGATACATCATCAAAATTGATGAATATAAAGCTCGGTGTTGATTCGAACTTCAAATGTGGTATAACAACATATAAACTATGAGCCAAAAATCTTAGGGAGGGTTATGACTTCAAACTTAGCATGATACATCATCGAAATCGATAAATATGAAGCTCAGTGTTGATTCAAACTTCAAATGTGGTATAACGACATATAAGTTATGAACTTAGAAGCTTAGGGAGGGTTGAATTCAAAATTAGCTGGATACATCATCAAAATCGATAAATATGAATCTCGATGTTGATTCGAACTTCAAATGTGCTATGAAAACATACAAATTATGATCCAAGAAGCTCCGGGAGGGTTCTAACTTCAAACTTAGCATGATACATCATCAAAATCGATAAATATGAAGCTCGGTGTTGATTCGAACTTCAAATGTGGTATAACGACATAAAAGTTATGAACTTAGAAGCTTCGGGAGGGTTATGACTTCAAAATTATCTGGATACATCATAAAATCAATAAATATGAAGCTCGATGTTGATTCGAACTTCAAATGTGCTATGACAACAGACAAACTATGATCCAAGAAGCTCCGGGAGGGTTCTAACTTCAAACTTAGCATGATACATCATCGAAATCGATAAATATGAAGCTCGGTGTTGATTCTAACTTCAAATGTGGTACAACGACATAAAAATTATGAACTTAGAAGCTTCGGGAGGGTTATGACTTCAAACTTAGCTGGATACATCATAAAAATCGATAAATATGAAGATCGGTGTTGATTCGAACTTCAAATGTGGTATAACAACATACAAACTATGATCCAAGAAGCTCCGGGAGGGTTGTTACTTCAAACTTAGCATGATACATCATCGAAATCGATAAATATGAAGCTCGGTGTTGATTCGAACTTCAAATGTGGTATAACGACATACATTTTACAATTTATCGCCACGGGAGGGATCAAACCCTAGTTATTCTGGCATATTATATGCAAACCCTGGCTCTGAGATCGAAATTTGGCCATGAGTGAACTACTATAAGTCGAAAACTTCGTAAGAACGATGAATCCATCCATTTACATGTAAGATTCCTTTGTAATATACCCTAAAACCTTAAAAAATATATGTTCTGGCATATTGTACGCATATCATGGCCCCGAATTCGAAAACTGGTCTTGAGTGGACTATTAGATACGCAGTCTGTCTCTTTCTTTTTTTTTCTGGTCTCGATTTACAAATAGATTCCTGATTATAAATTAGACCGGCCTTGTTATCTGAAACCTACTGTTTGGTTTATACAAGTGCATCTCAATTGATCGACCTTAGTCAATTTCGCCACATAGTTATCTATCAAATAAACCGAATTTTCGTAGCTTCACTTAATTTCACTTTTTATTACCCAATCTTACCCAATGTCAATCGGCCTCACTCAGATTTTCCCAAAATTCATTAGGTTCTTTATTATCTATCATTTTAATTGAATGTTCATCGACCTTAATTAATTAAAGACACTATTTATCAATCGTGTCCAATATTACTGGATCTCACTCAATTTTTCTTAGATTCCATGAGTTTATATGGTTATCGATCAAATAAACTAAATTTCCTTAGTTTTGACTCAATTTAACTTGTTATCCACCAATCTTATCCAATATCGTTGGACCTCACTCAGTTTCTCTTAGATAGATTGGTTTATCTAGTTATCCATTATTTTAACTGAATGTCCATCGACCTTTGTGTATTTCACCCTTTATTTATCAATGTTATCCAATTAGCTCGACCTTACTCAATTTCTCTTATATAAATTGGTTTATCCAGTTATCCATTATTTTAACTGAATGTCCATTAGTAGTTCACCGAGGATGGGAACTACTGACAGTAAATCGGGAAAATTGACCAAGTTCCACCGATTTTTTGAAAAAAGGGAACTAATAATATAATTTTAAAATTTTCAAGGTTTTGATAAAACACCTAAATCAATTTCATGTTAAATCATAGGAATAAGATTTTTCAAATTTATCTGCCCAATAGAAAGTCAAGAGCTAGGGAATGATTGGAAACAAACTCGGTAATAACCTTCGGTTTTCAATTAGATAGAATTTCTTGTAATGTATTAGAAATGCACGGGAATGAACAAGTGAATTATTATCGTAGAAAATATGTAGAACATATAAATTTTGGATTGAATACTACGAATGTGTATAAATCAATTGAATGAAAATGATTAGCAAAATGAGAAAGACTGGGAAACCCACCTAGTAAAATTACTATAGAACTTTTATTAGAAACCCAGCTCGTAAAATTTCTACAAATCAAAATTAAACATCTCGATATCAAACATCAAACACTAGATTGGTGATCGCTTCCCTTTCTCATTATTAGAATCATCCACTTTCCTTTTCTGAATTGGTTGTCGTTATCCCTTAGTTGCTGAGACAGGTTTTTAGCAGCCGAACATACTTTGAATTGCTGATACATGGTAGCCTGAAGTAAATAGCTACTAACCTACTATTTCACTCGCTATGTAGTACTGGGAAAAATGCTAGAGCAACCCACAAATTTAATTAGTAGCTATGATTTAATGGGAGCATGTTAATAGCAGCCAAAATTTTTGGTAATTGCAAACATGGTTGCTTAACTATTAAAGCGACCAAAATTTTGAGAGCTTGCTAAGATTTTGGTCGCTTAAACCAAGTTTTCTTGTAGTGACAACATTCTCTACCAGCACAAGATCCATCCATTATGTCTTCCCTGGTTTCACATCTTGTTAAACAAGTTGCATTAAAACCACTTAGTGCATCAAAACTATAAGCTACGGTATCACAACCAAGCCCGAAGAATTTGTTTTTGGTTGACGAAACCGTAAATGGGGTAAAAATAAAACCGATCCAAGTTGAGTCGTCATCTATGGTAGCTTCACCAGATTTATCGTCGTAACATAGTGTAGCTGGTATACTTTTTACACGTATTTCAGTTTCTGATATGCTGCCTATCAGTTCGATCATATTATGTTTACTTGAATCTATTGGGTTATGGAAAACTTCCTTGCCCTCCTTGTGGGAGAAGGGACCATATATATATTATTATTAATAATCTCTATTAAAGAGAATATCCTTGGTCCGCTAAATATGGTAGAATATAATCTATTACACCCCCTTAGTCTTAGCGGTAGAGGAACAAACACTAAGACTAGTACGAAAACGAAGAAATAATTGTCTAGGAAGACACTTCGTGAAAATATCAGCGTACTGATTTTCGGATGGAATGTGTAGCACCCGAATGTCCCCAATACGGACGCGTTCACGAACAAAATGAATGTCGATTTCCACATGTTTGGTGCGTTGATGTTGAACCGGATCACCCGACATGTAGACAGCACTCACATTGTCACAATAAACGATAGTAGCCCGTCGTAGTGGTATATGTAGCTCAAGAAGTAAATTCCGGAGCCAAGTCACCTCGGCCACGGCATTAGCCACACCCCGATATTCAGCTTCAGCACTGGAGCGGGAGACAGTCGCCTGACGTTTGGAAGACCAAGAAACAAGGTTGTCACCCAAAAAAATGCAGAAACCAGAGGTAGATCGTCGTGAATCAGGACAGCCCGCCCAATCAGCATCAGAGTATGCATGGATGCCAGAAATGGTGGATACAGATAAAAATAATCCATGTTCGATAGTGCCCTGGAGGTACCGAAGTATACGCCGAAGCGCCTGCATGTGAGGTTCTCTAGGGTCGTGCATGAATAAACATACCTGTTGAACCGCGTAAGATATGTTCGGTCGAGTAAAAGTAAGATATTGTAAAGCCCCAGCCAAACTTCGGTATAGAGTAGGATCCTTAAGAGCTGGTCCAGAGGTAGCGCTAAGCTTGGAGTTGGTGTCGACCGGAGTGGCCACTGGATTGCAGGCAGTCATGGATGCACGAGAAATGATGTCCTTCGTATAGAGTGACTGAGACAAAAACAACCCGGAGGATGACCGAGAAGCAGTGATTCCCAAAAAATGATGTAAGGAGCCAAGGTCAGTCATACAGAACTCTTGTTTCATCATGTCAATAAAACGGGTGAGAAGAACATCAGTAGAGGCAGTGAGTATGATATCATCAACGTACAGTAATAAGTATGCCGTGTCCTGTCCTGACCGATAAATAAATAGAGATGGATCACATACACTACCCTGAAAACCACATTGAGTGATGAAAGTCGCAAACCGCTGAAACCATGCCCGAGGTGCCTGTTTGAGACCATAAAGAGATCTACGAAGGCGACAAACATAATCCGGGTGAGTAGGATCAACAAATCCCGGAGGTTGGTGCATATAAACCGTCTCAGTAAGATCCCCATGAAGAAAGGCATTCTTGACGTCCAATTGGTGAATGGGCCAAGATCTGGAGGTAGCAATGGTGAGAACTGTGCGGATAGTTGCGGGCTTAACAACCGGACTAAACGTCTCAAAGCAATCAACACCAACTTGTTGTGATTTACCGTTAGTGACAAGGCGGGATTTGTGACGTTCCAAAGTGCCATCTGCATGAAACTTGTGACGGAATAGCCACATGGATCGAATGATATGAGCACCAAGAGGTCTCGACACTAGATCCCAAGTGTGAGTTTTCAACATTGCAATATATTCATCTATCATGGCTTTCTTCCAGTTTGGGTCCCTAAGAGCATATAGGTGAGATTTGGGGAGGGTGGAGATGCGGTTTCGAGTTTGAACGTGGAGATTGAGCTTGTTGGAGGGACGGAAAATCCCATGAGAGGCCCGAGTGGCAGGGCGAGAGGGAGCAGCAGGAGTGTTGCTCGGGGGGGAGGGAGGTGGGGGGTTGTTGTCGGACAGGGAAGGTACTTCTGGGTTTGAGGGGGAGTTAAAGGATGGGATGAGTTGTTGGGCTTGCTGGGCCGGAGCGGGTGAAGACGGAGGAACAGCAGAGTGAGAAGAGCTGGGATGAGACGCAGAGTTAGGTGAGTTGGGCTGGGTAAGAGAGGGAGAAGAAATGGGCCTGGCAGAAGAGGGGGAAACGCTGGGCTGAGCAGGGGAATCATAGTTGCTGGGTAATGTGTCCGTGTGTGGGAGAGCCGGACAGGTAGAGGGAGAACAGGAGATGGGTGGAGATGGGACAGCGCAAGAAGGTCGCCGTGGACGGCGGTGAGGTGGAGTGTAGAGGTGGTGAGACGACGGTTGGGTAGAAGGAGGAGATGGGTAAGCCAGTGGGAGTGGAAAATGAGGAGAAATGGATTGAGTAGATGGTTCGAGGTTGTGAGAGCGATGGTCGGAAGAAGTGCGGAAGGGAAAAACGTTTTCATCAAACGTTACATGGCGAGACAAGATAATTTTGTTAGTGGCTAGGTCAAGGCAACGATAGCCACGATGATGAGGAGAGAAACCAAGGAAAACACATCTAGAGGACCGAGGGGAAAGCTTGTGAGGAGTGGTGGCGGACAAATTAGGATAACAAAGGCAACCAAACGTACGTAGGTGATCATACGTCGGTTGGCGTTGATAGAGAATTGACACCGGTGAGGCGAAGTGAAGCACGGCGGAAGGGAGGATGTTATGGAGATAGACGGCCATATGGAGTGAATCGGCCCAATATTTGTATGGGATAGAGGCATGGGACATGAGAGTGCGGGTGATGTCGTTAACACGACGAATCATACGCTCCGCTTTCCCATTTTGAGATGAGGTGTGAGGACAGGAGAAACGAAAGACTAAACCAGAGTTCTTAGAAAAATCATGAAAAGAAGAGTTATCAAATTCACGTCCCATATCGGATTGAAAACATTTGATATCTCGCTCAAATTGAGTGTTGACAAAGGACCGAAACTCCAAGAATTTGGAGTGGACCTGAGATTTGAGCTTCAAGGGATACACCCATAGATAATTAGTATAGTCATCCAACAAAATAAGATAATAGCGAAAACCAGTATCAATATGTATAGGACAAGTCCATAAATCACTATGAATAATATCAAATGGAGCAGAAGTGAAAGAATTTGAGTCAGAGAAAGGAAGACGAACATGTTTACTAACTTGACAAGAATGACAAAGCTTGGTAGACTGTTGTTTATTACATTGAATTAAAGAGTGGGAACGTAAATTATTTAAAATAGCTTGTCCAGGATGATCAAGACGGCTGTGCCAGACATCATGAGAGCAGACGGTAAGAGACAGTGGTGGAGACTGAGATGATTTTGAAGTGGGCACGGCTTTGGAGGGTTAAAAGATGTATCACATGTAATGTTGTAACGCTGTACTCCATCTCCAGTAAAGGAACACCCATTCTCGCTAGGACCTATACCAAACGGGTATGGAATTGTGAAGTCACCGCATTTTGCTTGGCAACCAGGCTTCGTTAATGGCAATGGAGTTAATGGTGATGATGTTGTTAGGGTAAGCCTTGAGAGATGCAAGAACAATAAGATCTGTAGAAACATGATAGAGATGGAAATTTGATCTGATTCTTATTATGCTTTTTGCTAGTAATAGACTGAATTGAATTCTTAGGAGAGCATACACACGGTATATATAAGGATACTTGCTATTAAACCAAGTGGGGAACAGACAAAGAGTTGATAACTTGAAGAAGCCACCTTATTGAGCAATTGGAAAAGAAATGAAGAGTTAATGATTAGATGGATGATGTATATTATTTGAATTTAATTTGTTCTATACCGCGTTGACAAGGTAAGAAGCCACCTTATTGAGCAATTGAAAAAGAAAATGTTGGGTTGCACCAGCGCAAGGCGCAGCATTTAAGCTTAAAGTACCAAAAATTTAACAACCCTATCAATTAAGCTGGTGGCTCAGTACTGACTTTTTTTAATCGGAAGATGATCCCTCGGTACCGTAGTCTGTATGGTTAACTGGTTTTACGTATACAATTTTCTAAGAGCTTTTGATGGCAATGGTAAGAGACATGCTTCTTAACTTATTAAGGTGATCGAGCAAACTGGCTATAAGACATGCATGCTTCTTAACTTCGGCTTGGCTGTTCTTGGCCGGCCGGGAATGTACTGACCAGGATGCTAATTTATCCTCAGTGAGTTTTTCCCATTCTAAATTATTCATTCTGTTTCTTTTTTGTGATAGAAATATGGCTGTTCATTATACACCAATTTTCTACTGATATATTAATTAAATGGATCGTGGATAAGATGTCGACATGTTCTGCCCGTTAATTTGGCTTTTCGATCTAGTAGCTTTTGGTATATTGTTTAGTAGAGTTCTGCGGATATCCATATACTACTAGACTAGACGTATGCACGTTGGGGGCACAGTGTTATTTTAGTATCCACTGTGCATATCATAAGAATTAGTACAATGATCCAATAGACGAAAACTTATGAGTGGCTAGCTTCTATCCAAGTTGGTCTCGGCCGTCCGGACATATAAACTTCCTGAAGTAAGTAGTTAAGAAATAAGAAAATAGCTGAGTACTTCTAAGCTAACTTCCAAGTAAGTTGGCCTATTCTCTACTGGGTCTGTTTGTCTATTAGTTCGGATATAGTTTTACTCTAAATCTCTAAATCACACATATTGCACATCTGGCAGATCGAAAAATATGTAGTTGTGTAGTCTTTACAAACAGATACAGATTCAAATCGTACATCAAGATTAAGAGCAACAAGATGCTGTGGAAAAAAAGCCAACCCAACTGTTTCAAGCAAAATTACACTTAAAAAATATATAAATGACAATTTCCAAATCTTAAAGGGGTTTAAGTCTTAGAACTCGTACTTGTACGATCATCGCAGTATGGTAGTTGACGTGAACATGTCTTGGTCCGTACTGTATAGACCAGAATCACCGGAAATATTGGAGTTTATTGGTGCAGAATAGAGGTCTATGGGCTCACTAATAATAACATTGGGCTCTTCTTCATAGATTGGTTGATTATGAACTCCTGATGGATATGACTCTAGTTTACTCAAACTTTCTAGCTCTGCAGCAACTTCCTTCATCGTTGGTCGTTCTCCACCTTTCATGTTCAGGCATCTCTTTGCAAGCTCCGCAACTGCAATGATAGGTCCGTGATTCCCTTCATTTGCCACTCGAGGTTGTATAAGCGTAAAGACATCATTTCTCTCCATGGCATATAGGAAAAATGAAGCAAGACTTCTTTGTGCTTGTGGTCGATTAAGAGAAATGGGTTTTTCTCCTGTTAAGAGTTCGACAAGAACTACACCAAAGCTATAAACATCACTTTTATCTGTCAATAAACTTGTTTGATAGTATTCTGGATCTAAATACCCCAATGTCCCCTGAACTAGTGTATCTATTTGGGTTTCACCCAACGTGTTCAACCTTGATGCTCCAAAATCCGATACTTTTGCAGTGTAGTTATCATCGAGGAGTATATTGGCTGACTTAATATCCCTATGAATGATGGGTATAGAAGTGGATGAGTGCAAATACGCGAGCGCTCCTGCACTTTCGGTTGCAATCTTCAAACGATTTCTCCAAGAAAGTGAGAACTGCGATGACATTCCATCCACATAGAATGATGATGACATCCCTTCCACCTTTTTATGGATGTGTTGGAAGAGAGTTCCATTAGAAATGTACTCGTACACAAGCAAAGGAACTTCAGTTTCCAAACAACATCCCAAAACCTTCACCACATTTCTATGATTAACCTGAGCCAAGATAACAAGCTCGTTGATGAATTGTTCAATTTGGCTCTTATCAATTACTTTCGACTTTTTAATGGCAACTTTACGTTTGTCTGACAAAGTTCCCAAATAAACTGTTCCAAAGCCTCCCCTACCAAGAATCAATTCATCACTATAATTGTTGGTTGCTGCTTCTAATTCTTCAGCTGAAAAGATTTTTGTAGCCCCCACAACACCTTCGTAGGATGAAATGTGCTGTTTCAATAACAGACCGCCGTTTTGGTTAAAGAATTTATCGTTAAGACTCTTAAATTGTCTTTTCCTTATCCTCAAATATAAGAACGAGCCAGCTAGTATCATAAATAAGAACCCTAAGCCAACACCTGCATCAACATTACCATGTATAAATATGAATCTGATTGAGTAGTATCACTAGGTAGGAAATATATATATATGTCAAGAAGTCATTAAATCACATACCAACTGCAACTATTATTATTGGAAATTCTTTTCTATCGCGAATGCATCCAGTTCCACTTATCTTGCCATCACCGTGGCTTCCTTTTGGACAAGAGCAGTCATAGCTTCCGATGGTATTTGTGCAAATTCCTTCGCAACGTTTGTTGCTTTGATCCTCACATTCATTTACATCTATTTAAGCCCACACAGGCATTAAGACGCATTTTCGTTGTTCATTATATAAAGAATTATCTAATCCAAGTATCTAACTACTAATGTACCCACAGATTACACAGACGTACATCAAACATAAATCAATAACTCTATCTTTACCGTGGGAAATTCCGCAAGAGAACCTTGACCGGTCCCCCTAAAACCCTCTGGTGGGGCCTGGAGTTATCTTTTTCGGGATTTCCCACAGGTCACCGTAGCACTATTCTATATAAATTAAAACACTGAATTGAAATTATGTAGTTTTTTGTGTTCTATTATTCCATACCATGGCATCCAGGGCTGAGATAGGGGTTCCCTTCAAAACCTTCGATGCATGTACAAAGATATCCGGGAACTTTGCCTGAATTGCTACATGTACTGTTCTTCTGGCATGCGTAACTAGACATATCTTGTTGCGCTTCTTCACAAGTTTTGGTACCTATTGCCCAATCAAGAACAACTGGTACATCTTTCGCTTTATCATAAAAACTTCCACCCTTCAAGTCTGAAGCGCTGAATGTATAATTCTCAGACTCGCCTATAAACGAATAGCTACAAGGATCAAAAGAAAAAGATTCTGATGATGTATTTCTTGAAATAACCACTCCTGCAAAAACCTTTACACCTTTAGGTAATTTTGTTTGACAACATCCACTCCCAGAACAAGACCCATCTATAATATTGGCCGAAGTTTTGCATATTGTACTACAATCTGTTGTAAAGTTAAGAATCGGTTCGTAAATGAGAGCCAATGTATCACAACCGAGACCAAAAAATCTGTTCTTCGTATATGAAACTGTAAATGGAGTTGCATTGAAATTCATTACACGTGCACCTTCATCTAGGGTTAGTTCACCGCTTTCGTACTCATAACACCTTGTAGCTGGCGAGTTTTTAACGCGAAATTCAGCTTTTGATATACTTATAACTTCGACCCTAAGATCTAGACCTGCAGTATTGTTTCTACCGATTCCAATGAAGGGTTTGGGAGGATCATATGTGGTATCACATGTAATGTTGTAAGGAAGTGCTTCAACTCCCGTAAGCGAACACCCATTCTCGTTTGGACCTATGCCAAACGGGTAAGGAATGGTAAGGTCACCGCATTCCGCAGTGCAACCAGGCTTTGCTTGGGGTAATGGAGTTGATGCTGATGATGTTAGGATTAACCAAGAGAACTGCAAGAACAAGAAGAATAAGAATTTCAGAAACATGATTGACTTTAAAGTTCTCTTTTGTTTCTTCCAGGTGTGATTTTCGAAGAACGTTTTACATGTATATACATACCAATTTGTTGGATGTATCATTGACAATGAAGTTTTGACTCGTTTCGACCACTCATTGGCTGTTCTCTAAATAAAAACTGTACCACTGATCTTGGCATGATTAGCCCCCACCCATGTAGCATCCAGGGTGGAGATTCTCTATTACCCCAAACCTTTGTTTTTCAAAGCTGTGAATTATTTGCTGAAATGACACCTCCAGATGGTGATCGGTGATGTTCTCAGACCAGATAAGCACGCACGACCAAGTATTTGGAAAGCTCCGATATCAATTTTTAATGATAAGGTCGATATCATCCGGTTATTTCTAGTTTTATGATCTTAGGAGGAGATAAGAGTACTGACCTACCTTGCAAATCTTCTGATAAATCTTTTCCCTGATCTTCATAATCTCTTTTCTTTCTTTATTTTATTTTTTATTTTCTTGGGTGGTTGAAAAATAAAGGGTTCGATCATGTTGAGTAGTTCGACATTCACTTAACATCCAATTCACTTAAGCCTGCGACATTCACTTATAGGTTCTTGTTTAAGCCTGCGACATTCACTTAACATCCAATTCAACATCCACTATTAGGCATGTAGAAATTATTGTTTAGTCCAATTTTTCATGACCCAGTTAATGGCTAGTCCACACGTGAAAAACATTTACTCCCTAGTCCAAATACATGTTTTTTGAACTAGATTATTTACTCTCTAGGCCAAAAACTTCATGGAGATTATAAAGTGTATTTTCTAAATGCCTAAAATACCCTTTCAGGTCTAATTGGTATCAACACATGTAAATGTTACTAGTAGTATGTTCCTACATATTAGTAATATCAATACGGTGATATTACATATTGATATGTGTTATACTAGCACCAACAAAAATATCTTACTACTAATTTGTTACTAGTAAATTAGGTAACTACTTTACTATAGTACTAGTTACTACTACTAGTACGCTATACTAGTATACTACTATACTAGTTACTACTAGTATAGTAGTAACATATGTAGTATCAATACATAACAATTTTTTGATATGTAGTATCAATACATAACATATTACATATCAATTTATAACATACTACATATCAATATAGAGATAATTGGAGTTTAGTACCGAGGTTCTGGTCAATATTAGGTTTTGGTCTAACATTTGTCCAACGTTAGGGCTTGGTACCTGGACCAAATGTTGACCTGCATTGACTGTTTATGACCACACTTTAATAAAATTATAAAATAAAAATATCATAAAAATAATGAGATTACAAGTGTACCCTTGAAGTGAAGTGGGCTTATTCTCTATAACCCTAGAACTCGATATTATATCACTCTCAATTTTTCGTTGCTTCTTCTTCTTCTTCTTCTCCCTACTCTCTGTTGAAGCTACAAATTGATTTCGAGGAAGAAGTTCTTCTTGACTATTAGAAGATGTTTGTTGGTCTCACTGCCATGAATGTGGTTGTGTTAATTCGAGAATAAATCAACACTGTTCGAATTGGTGAAGAGACAGAATAGAAACAATTAGGGTTTGCAGAGATTAAAGACAGGTTTCGACGGAGGAGATCAATAACGAAGACTCAAACAAATCAGCGATGAATCTGTGTTGAATTCGGTGTTCCTATTTAGAAGTGATTTGAAGGATTGTTGTTTAATCGAAAAAGTGGGTGCTTGATGATTTGAGAGAAGAGGATTTGAGATGTTGATGTGCATGGGTTGATAAGAGATGTTAAACGATGTATTCAGAATCATTGAAGAAATTGGCAGTTGGGGTTTGATTTAATTTTGAATTTGGCAGTGAGATGGTTAATTTGATTTCGAATTCATAGTGAAATTAGGGTTCTTATAGCTTTGAGAATAATGGGTTTCTGCTGCCTCTGTAATTGAATGTTGCAGTTGATTTTAAAATGGAATTGAAGATGGGTGGATATGAATCAAATTAGATGAGATGAAATGTATGTCAGGCAGGGTTCAGTGATTTGAGATGCTAGAGGACTTTGAATTGAAATTGAGAGATCTCGTTTGTGTGTTGCTGATGATGCTGTTGAAGAAAATGTGGTGGTGCTGAGTTGATGTAGCAGATGAATTGCAGCTAGACTGCAGTAATTGAGTGAAACAAATTAAAGGAGATGGTGGTGTTGTTATTGCAGTAATGTTTTAAATGAAATTAAAGAACAATTAGTGCCACAAGTTAATGTTGGTGGGAGTATTTAAGCTGCTGAATTTAGAAGATTTCATGGGAGAATTCCTATTTGAGCTGAATTGTAGGGAGGTGTGGCCTGAGTGTTGTTCTGATGCGGTCAAGATTTTGAATGAGTATTATAAACAAATTAGATGAATGTTAGGAAATTGGTTGTTTCCGGGGTGTTGTTTCTGAGGTGTTGTTTCTGGGTATGGATCTGAAGCTGGAAAGGGTGTTACTGCCATTCATCTACGGCAATCAAAGATGGGTTTGCTGGTTTTCGTTTGGAAGAGAGGTAAAAGAATTAGGGATAACATAGGAATGGTTACTCTGTAAATAATAGTAGGGTGAAGGGTATAATCGTAATATTATTTAATAAATTTAATTCAATATACATTTTATTAATTTCTTGACAGGAGTCAACACTTAGGAGAGTCAACTCTGGTCCATGTCTGGTCCAGGTACCAAACACTAACGTTGGACAAATGTTAGACCAAAGCCTAGTGTTTGTCAAAACCTGAGTACTAAACTCTAATTATCCCATCAATATATAACATACTACATATCAATATGTAGTATCAATACATAACATAACAGTGTTGAACATAACATATTAATACTACATATCAATATATAACATAGTACATATTAAATATGTAGTATGTTATATATTGATACTACATATTAATATTGATACTACATATTAATATGTAGTATTAATATATAACATATAACATATTAATATGTAGTATCAGTATATAACATATTACTACTAGTACTAGTATACTACATACTAAATATGTTATTACTACATACTACATATTGACGATATATAACATATTACTATACTAGCATACTAGTAACTAAGTATACTACATACTACATATGTAGTAACATATGTATTAATATACGTAATATTATATGTTAGGATTAGTAGAGTAATTTTACTCTTTTCAAAACTTTTTTGGATTAGGGAGTAAATATATTTTGCCGCTGGACTAGCCAATAACCCGGACGGGTTTAAAGGACTAAACAGCAAAGTCCTCATTAGGCACACCTTTTTATCCTATCTAAACCCGCGACAAAACCCATTTCCCAACCATCTTCAATAACATTCACCTAAACTAAGCTTATAACAACAATCTATTCCTCTTTGTTTTAGCCCACACGATTGGGCCAATCGAACCTTATTTATGGTTCCTAAAAATTCTGTACTTTGTTCCTTATTAATTTGATTAGGGGTGAGCATTTGGCCCATAATCCGCGGATTTAACCGGGACTAACTGTTCATTTGCGGATGGATGCCCTAACCGTTCGTTAATGGATTGGATGTGGATGGAATTTTTGAAATCCAACGGATTACGGATCGGGCCCGGATGCGTTTTTAAAAATCCGTTGGACATCCATATCCGTTAAATTAAGTGCATTTATATAGTTCAAAAAAATATTATGGATCATTTAGGAATTCTTAAGGTGTTTGCTTGGGGTGTTGCACATGGCATTTTTATCTTCTTATACAAATATATGATATGTATGTTCTGTGAGGAGACATTTGTGTGGCTTTATTTTCTTTATTATAAATTTTAACTAAAACAAATCCATCGGATTATCCATATCCAATCCGTCCATCCGTGTATCCATTTGATGCAAATCCGTTGGATGTGGATTGGATGTGGATGCCAAATTTGAAATCCGTAATGTATTGGATTGGATGCGGATGTGGTGAAAACCGGTCCATACTGGTCCATGCTCACCCCTAAATCTGATAACCGAGACCATCTCAAAAGCCCATTTCCAAACTCAATTTCTTAACATATCAACCTTTCAAAGTCCCGTGCATTTCATCTCAGCTCTCCTAAAATAACCACCTTAATCATTTGAGCTAGGCCTTCTCCAATTTCCCAAAATTTTAATCCCACTCCCATAAATTATTAAACCACATCATGAACATCCTAGCTTGGAATTTTCAAGGCATCAACAATCAACCAACGATGCAACATTTAAAAGGACTAGTTTAACTATATAAACCTGATATCTTATTTCTCTCTGAAATTTTAGCCAATGATCGTAACATGTCAAGTATTGCTCAGTCTCTTCAGTATCAAAACCTAACCTCTTTTCCCAAAGTGGGTCGACGAGGAGGACTCTGCCTCATGTAGAACAGCCTAAACATTCAAGTGCTATTACAATCCCAAAGCTACATCCACGTCCTTATCAAACCTCCACCCCCCGCCCAACCATGGCTCTGCACAGGTATATACGGACAGCCACACCCGGATGCGAGAACGGATTTTTGGCAAGATTTCCCAACAATATTCCCCAATATCAACATATCAACGGAATGGCTGCTGATAGGAGATTTTAATGACATAATGGATTAATCGGAAAAAATGGAGGAACACAAATCACTTATAGTCAAATCCAGCCATTTCTAACGATGATTTAGGATTTCGAGGGGATCCATTCACCTGGACAAACAACCAACATGGGAAAGACAACATAATGGAACGGCTTGAAAGGGAAATTTCAACCCAACATTGGCGAACAGCATATCCTCATGCAGGAGTTACTCACCTCTCGAGGATTGCTTCGGATCATGCTCCCATCCTACTGCACACCAAAGCAATCGATTGGCAAGGACAAAAAAACTACAAGTTTGAACATCTATGGCTTACAATCCACAACTCAAGCAGATTATCGAATCAGCATGGACGCAACAAAGTGACTCAGACTCTGCTCTAGACCTTCAGCTCAGATTAATCACAACGGAACAAACTCTGATGGAATGGAACAAGAACACTTTTGGTCACCTTCCAACATTAATTAAAAAATCAACGACAAAAATTCGAAGGGATCAACAACAGTGCGCTATTCACACCGGCGAGGAACTAAATTTCTGGATACACGTGACAAAGAGCTTCACAATCACCACCTCACATTACTCCAATGACATGCAACATACTGGCAGCAAAAATCCAGAATTCAGTGGCTCCAATCTGGTGACAATAATACGACTTTCTTCCATACAAAGGAAACCATCCACCGAAGCTGTAACAACATAAAGTAATTACAGGATCATCAAAACAACTGGGCCAGTGATAAAGACCAGGTCATTCAGATCATTCTGGACCATTTTAATGCCCAATACACTGCCCCAAATACAACGATACATGGGACGTTCTTTGAGGAAATCACTTCAAGATTGACATCAGCGAAATGTGACAGTCTTTCTGCAGAAGTTCGGTCCACAAACAAGTTTATGAACTTACTTTCTTATAACACATGTAAAACATTGTTCACTAGGATGAAATCCTCACCTCGTACCCATACATAATCACAATAACATTCAAATGATTATGGCGATGTCTTATCTACAAAGTTTAATGTTTAAGCAATAAACCTCGTATTGTATTCCTTAATATTATGTATATCTAGAGTTCATATATGCTTTGCAGTTATGTTTTCAATATGCGCGACTTGAAAGATACGTTAGGGAATGAAACAGTTCAAGTCAAATATTACAAACCTCAAGCGTAAGGATGATTGTTGTTGTTGTAGCTCATTGCTTCTTCACATCTTCAAGAATTCACAATAGTTGTAATGTCTCATATCCTAATACTTTCATGCTAACCTATACGAAGTTGACTCTAGTACATAATCAAGCGACTCTTAACATGAGTTTTGATTCACTAAAATATGACAACCAAACTTGACATACCAACGCTTGGTAGGTTCAACCGAGCCATGCTCTAACAATCCACATTCCTAATTTCAACACCCCGGATAAAAACCCTAAAGTTTTTGTTCCGTCTTTTAATAATAATCAAGGTGAACAAGAACCAATTGATAATCCGGTCTTATATTCCCGAAGAACATCTTAGATTAATCAATCACCTCACAACAATCTTAATTGTATGGTAGAAAAACAAGAGGTCGTGGAATCACAAACAATATTGAGACGAAGGTGTTTGTGATTACTTTTATATCTTGCCTATCGGAGAAATCAAACAATCTCAAGCTAATCAATATGATTGTGTTATTACGATAGAAGATGCAAGATCAGATCACAAACAAGTTTATGAACTTACTTCCTTAGAACACATGTAAAACATTGTTCACTAGGATGAAATCCTCACCTCATACCAATACATAATCACAATGGCATTCAAATGATTAGGGCGATCTCTTATCTACAATGTTTAATGTTTAAGCAATAAACCTCGTATTGTATTCCTTAATACTATGTCTATCTAGAGTTCATATATGCTTCGCAGTTATGTTTTCAATATGCACGACTTGAAAGATACGTTAGGGAATGAAACAGTTCAAGTCAAATATTATAAACCTTAAGTGGAAGGATGGTTGTTGTTGTTGTAGATCCTTGCTTCTTCACATCTTCAAGACTTCGCAATACTTGTAATGTCTCATATACTAATACTTCCAAGCTAACCTATACGAAGTTGACTCTAGTACATAATCAAGCGACTCTTAACATGAGTTTTGATTCACTAAAATATGACAACCAAACTTGACATACCAATGCTTGGTAGGTTCAACCGAGCCATGCTCTAACAATCCACATTCCTAATTTCAACACCCCGGATAAAATAATCTTGCCACACACTAAATCAGGAAAATAAACCACTGCATCAGGGTAAGACTGTCTTATCCAACAAGATAACCTCTCACACCCTATCGTCCTCCCAACAACCAAATTTTTATGGACCTTACCATGTCCACAAAAAATTCATCTTTTCTTGTGGAAAGATATCAATGAAGGTTTACCAACCTTATCTAAGCTACATCACATCAACCTTTCCAATACCAAACTTTTCCCAAGATGCAACTCCGCACCAGAAACGTCTGAACACATGCTTATTCACTACCCATAGAAACATTCACTTGGACAAGCCTTTCAAACCGCATATCATCGAACCATAGCCAAGACAACAACCAATTTTTTACCGTATCATCTCAAACAACAATATCACAAATGCTCCAAAATCAGGGCAATACATCTTCTATCACAACATGTTGTTTTCTATTCTGGTCACTCTGGACAACACGAAATGAACTCGTGTTCAATCAAGCTCCATCCACTATCGCATATATTATGAAAAGAGATTTAGCGCAACAACATGAATTTGAATGGGAATTAACAATATCCCCTCCAATCCTCCCGGGAGAACCGTTGTCTCGAACTTCTACAAACATAACCAGAACAACCATAATAATTAAAGTAGGTTGGTGCAACCCAGAACCAGATTGGATCAAAGTCAACATTGATGGAGCGGCTAGAGGCCACCCAGGTATGGCGGGAGAAGGTTTCATTTGCAGGGACTCGAATGCGCAAACAATAATAGTTATTGCTCAACCGCTAAGACTTTCATCGGCGCTCACAACGTAAACATGGGCAACTGTATTAGCAACCAGACTTCCACGGAAAGAGGATGGTCTAAAGTGTTATTTGAGGCAGATTTTGAAAGTCTCATATACTTCATTAGAACTCCAACAGAGACCCCTTGGTATATATCAGAAATGGTAGCAGAAATCAAACACCGTATGCGTCAAATACCATGTTGCGCTATTCAACACACTTATAGAGAAGGAAACCAAGCAGCGGATGGTCTAGCGAACTCTGCGGCGGACGGTAGCCAAGCTGAAAATTATATGGGACCGGACGAATCCGGATTTTCTTAACCATATTCTATTAAGCGATTCTAGGGGAATCACATTCCCTCGTGTAATAAATGTTTAATTGCTTTTATAATATCTGCATGCTTCAAAAAGAAAATGTTGAGTAGTTCGAAAATCAAAATGATTTTTTTTATTTAACTGCAGTTATTAATTCACCTGATGTGCTTCGTACGTCACCTACAGAAGTTCAAGAGTCTCTTCCCACCACTCATCGGTTTGGCCAAACCTATAGCATAAGATTACCATCCATTCCTTCTACATCTTTGGAAGCTACATCGTCAGCTCCTATTACCGACCAACTAGTACTTTCTGATGCCTTTGTTTTGCCTGGCCAACCACTTTCTGATGCTGTTGTTACCGACCAGCCTATGCAATCTGCGGCAACTTCGCAACCACCAACTAGGAATGATCATCCCATGATTACAAGGGGAAATGACGGTATTTTCAAACCAAAAGCTCTTTTAGCTTCAAAATATGCAAAAATTATTGATGCATTTTTTGAGCCATCTTGTTATTCACAAGCAAAGCAAGATCCTAAATGGCGTACATCTATGGATGACCAGTATAATTCTCTTATCCAGAATGGTACTTGGTCTTATGTTAAATGTACTCCAGATATGAATGAGGTAGGATGTAAATGAGTGTTTCGTGTCAAACTCCTTGCTGATGGCACTATCGAGCGCCTTAAGTCTAGACTAGTGGAACAAGGATTTCATTAACGTGAAGGGAAGGACTATGGAGAAACTTTCAGTCCAGTAATCAAGCCTTGCACAATTCGAGTTGTTCTTACATTGGATCTTACATCTGTCTGGCCTATTCGACAACTTGATATACAGAATGCATTTCTTAATGGTTTTCTTACGGAAGAGGTTTATATGAAGAAACCTCCTGGTATGTTTGTCGACTGCATAAATCATTGTATGGTCTCAAACATCCCCCAAGGGCGTGTTACACTTGTCTTAGTGTGTTTTTACAACAACTGGGTTTTGTTACTTCTCGAGAAGATTCTTCCTTATTTATTCGTCGTTCCTCTAGTGAATTTACTTATCTTCTAGTGTATGTTGACGACATTATAATAACATGCTCCTCTTCTTCTTATTTACAACATCTTATTGATACTCACTACAAGGAATTTTCACTCAAAGATCTTGGTGAGTTGTCTCTTTTTATCGGTGTTGAGGTTACCCGAACAACTAATGGTTTGTTTCTCTCTCAGCGTCGGTATATAGAAGATTTATTGGAGCGTGCTAATATGCAAGGAGATAAGCCTGTAATTACTCCTTTTACCACTTTTACTGAATTAAATCCGCAAGTTGGAGTGCCTTTGAAAAATCCCACTGAATATCGGAGTCTTGTTGGAGGTTTTCAATACTTGTTGATCACACGCCCTGAACTTGCTTTCTCATTTAATAAAGTCTCTCAGTTTATGCAACATCCTACTGATCAGCATCTTCTTCTTGTTAAGATAATTTTTCGCTATTTACATGGTACTTCTTCTTATGGTCTTACTCTCCGGCCTTCTTCTTCTTTGCAACTAAGTTTTCAAGCCTATACGGATACTGATTGGGCTGGTGATCAAACTGTTAGACGTTCCATAAGAGGTTATTGTGTCTACTTAGGATCGAATATAATTTCTTGGAGTGCTCGAAAACACAAAATAATTTCTAAGTCCAGTACCGAGGCTGAATATCGGGGGCTTTCCATTGCTACTTCTGAACTCATGTGGACTGATTCTCTACTCAAAGAACTTCGAATTCCGGTTTGCACTCCTCCTGTTTTATGGTGTGATAATCTTGATGCTACATATCTATTTTGGATCCTATCTTTCATGTTCGCACTAAACACATTGAAATTGATTATCATTTTGTTCGAGAAAGGGTTCAACGTGATCAGCTAATTGTTCGTTTTGTCGGCTCTAAAGATCAGATTGCAGACGTCTTTACTAAACATCTTTCCAGAGATCGTTTCTCTTTTTTACGCTCTAATCTTACTGTCTCTGACCACCTGCTTAGATCGAGGGAGGGTGTTAGAGAATAGGAAATTCGGTCTTTCTTTTTTATTGGTTTTGTATTTTTCTGTTTATAGTTTTGGGTTGTATTAGGTATGTCTTGTATACCAAGTCTACGACAAGTGTGTCTTTCCTGTAAGTCAAGATATGTAAACATATATATATATATGTATATGTATATATATATATACAATTCGGTTCTCTCAAGTTGAGAACCCCTTTACAATCTAAATTCTGTCTAGATGTAAATGAACAAAAAGAAATGATAACGAAAATTAAAGGAGACATATTTTTCCGATTTCCTCTATAGTCTATGACTCTATGCAAAACTTTACCTTAATTTGCCGTAGAGGTTTCAAAGATCGTGCTTTTTGTCAACATGTTACAATCAACAAACAAATTTATATGGTCTGCTTTTGATATTACCTCTCATATAATTGATAATCATATTACCACTCAGTTACTTTCTAATTAAAATTCCCTCCTTCTAATCTTCCGTACATTAAACTTCTTTTATTTTCTCTATCCACCATTATTATTGCCTTTGGCCAATTAAAAAAATCAGTAAAAGCAGAATATATTAAAACTACAAACCCAAGGTAACAGCAACAAGTTGCCGTAGAGATAGGCGAAACCATCATTTTCATCCATCTTTTTCTAGCAACATTACGTTTAGTAAATATATATAGATGATAATTTCTTGTTATGTACTGTAATACAAAGAGGGTACAAAAGTATCCATATCATGCATATCTGAAGATTTATAACTCACAATGCCTAATGCATACCTGTAGGATCATTGCAACATGTTTGTCGACGTGAACACACCTTTGGCCGTACTGAATATACTAGAACCATCCGAGGTATAAGAGCTTATTGGTACAGAGTAGATGTCCGCGGGTTCGTCGAAAAACGTGTTTGGCCTGTTTTCATGTATCTGTTGGTTGGGAAGTCCAGATAAATATATTTCTGAGTTACTCAAACTTTCTAGCTCTATGGAAACTTGCTTCATAGAAGGTCTTTCTTCACCTACCATGTTGAGGCATTTCTTTGCAAGCTCCGAGACTGCTATGACATGATCGTGATTCCCTTCATTTGCTACTTGAGGTTGAATAAGCTTAAAAACGTCATTTCCCTCCATAGCATTAAGGAAAAGTATAACAAGACCTCTTTGTGCTTCGAGTCGATTTGGTGAAAGGGGTTTTTCTCCTGTTAAAATCTCGACAAGAACTACACCAAAGCTGTAAACATCACTTTTATCTGTCAATAAGCTAGTACGGAAGTATTCTGGATCTAAATACCCTAATGTCCCCTGAACTAGTGTATCTATTTGGGTTTCGCCTAGTGTATTCAACCTTGATGCTCCAAAATCCGATATTTTTGCAGTGTAATTTTCATCTAAAAGTATATTGGATGACTTAATATCTCTATGAATAATGGGTATGGAGGTTGCTGAGTGCAAATACGCAAGTGCTCCAGCACTCTCGGCTGCAATTCTTAAACGACTTTTCCAAGAAAGTGATGATGATGATTTTTCATCCGCGTTGCTACGGATGTGTTGGAAGAGAGTTCCATTCGTAATGTACTCATAAACAAGCAACGGAATTTCAGTTTACAAACAGCAACCCAAGACCTTCACCACATTTCGATGATTAATTCGAGTCAAAATAACAAGCTCGTTGATGAATTGTTCAATTTGAGAGTATTCGATCTTTTAATGACAACTTTACGTTTGTCTGACAAAGTTCCCAAATAAACAATTCCAAAACCTCCTCTACCAAGGATCATTTTTTCACTGTAATTTTTGGTTGCCACTTCTAAATCTTTAGCTGTGAAGATTTTTGTAGCCTCCATGCCACCTTTGTATGATGAAATTTGTTGTTTTAACAGCAAACCATCATTTTGTAGAAAGAACTTCTTTTTTAGTTTCTTCAACTGTCTTTTCCTTATGCTCAAGTGTAACAAGGAACTAGCAACAATTATAAATAAGATCCCTAATCCAGCGCCTGCATGAACAATATCATATATTAGCTAAAATCCCCTAACTCATGCATATTAGTTCTCCTAGTCATACCATCAATTAAGCTTAAGAAAATGCTCCATCGGTAATAAAACATACCAAGTGTTACTTTTAATATTGGAAATTCTTTACTATTGTGGATGCATTCGGTTCCTCCTTTCCTCCCATCGCCGCGGCTCCCTTTTGGACAAGAGCAATTGTAGCTTCCCATGGTATTTGTGCAAATGCCTTCACAAGGATTTTTGTTTTGATCCTCGCACTCATTTACATCTAATTAAATTCTCACATATATAAAGAACATAGTTAATTAAGTGTTACAACAGAAAATTTAAATGATAATAAAGAGCAAACTCTGCTGTCAAGTCCAATCCAATATTTCTCTAACACCGCGTTTAGGTGGAAAAATTTCTAAAAATCTAATTAGTCAATAATTTGAGATGTAAGTTCCCATCTGGAATGTAGGAAGGTTCATCAGGAAATCATTTTCCCTATAAATAGATAAAAGATACTTGAAAACAAATTCGTAGTCCTATTTGTATGGCTCAAATTAAAAATATTACATTAACATATCTATTTTTTTCCTAAACTTGTCGAGCAATATATACGGGGATATTTTGATTTTGGTGCCCACAAAATGGTATAACTTTGGGTTTGGTGCCTAACTTTGTCCAACTTTGAGTTTGGTGCCCAGTCAAATGATTAAATTTGTTTGGCCGTGTTGACCATCCAATTTAAAATTAAAATTGTGAAATGACCAACGAAAAAAAGACTTTCGGTTTGTCATTTCCTAATTATTGACTATACGATCAGTATGAATCCACGTGTCTAATTTGGTAAGTTAGTAAATAAACCGAAAGCTTTCTTTTCATTGGTCATTTCACAATTTTAATTCTAAAATTGGATGGTCAACATGGTCAAACAAGTCAATTATTTGACTGGGCACCAAACTCAAAGTTGGACAAAATTGGGAACCAAACGCAAAGTTGTACCATCTTGTGGGCACCAAAGTCAAAATACCCCTATATACGGGTGTATGAAAACATGATTAATGGCATGCTATTGAAAATTCTAGTACACAAAGCAAACATAAAATCAAAAACTAAAATGAGGAAAAGTAGTATTAGTTGTTGATCACTACCTTGACATCCAGGGCTGAGATAAGGGTTCCCTTGAAAACCTTTATTGAAAGTACAAAGATATCCAGGTACCTTGCCAGAATTGCTATATTTACTATTCTTTTGGCATCCAAAAGCAGAAGCATCCTTTTGCGTTTCTTCACATGTTTTATTCCCTATCGCCCAATCAAGAACAACTGGTATATATTTCGCTTTAATATGAAAACTTGTACCATTCAAATCTGAAGCACTAAATGCATACTTCTCAGACTCGGCTATAAATGAATATCTACAAGGATCAAAAGATAAAGAATCTGATGATATATTCATCGAATCCACCAAGCCTAAAAACATCTTCACATTCTTGGGTAATATTGTTTGACAACATCCGCTTCCAGAACAAGACCCATCCACAATATTGGCGGTTGTTTCACATGTTGTAACACAAGATGTTGAAAAGTTGAGGAACGGTTCCCAAATCAAAGCCGTTGTATAACAACCTGTTGGATTAACTTCAACATAGAAGTCACTAACAAGCTGGTTAGGACAAGATTATGAAATTGATGTAGTCCTAAGGGAATTAGAAGTCATCTAGTTCTAAGAAAAGGAAATACATGTAATAAGATAATAGGACTAGGAAAAGGAATTCATAGTTCTATATATATATGATCACCAAAGTTGTGATTGATCATATGAGCAAGATTAGAGCTTGTGTTTAGTTTTGAGAGATTTTATAAACATCAATAAAGAGAGTTGTCTTTATATAAGCTAAGTTTCATCTTGCAGTTGCCATTAATTGGTATCAGAGCTTGTTTCCGAGCCATGGAAAACGAAACCACCATTGCGGGTGTAAAAAATTTCATGCCACCATCAATACAAGTTCCAATCCTCAACGCCACAAACTACATAGTATGGGCGATGAGAATGAAGGTACTGATGAAAATCTACAAAGTTTGGGAAACAATTGATCCTGGTATATTGGACCCAGACAAAAACAATGTTGCCATTGGATTGCTCTTTCAAGAAATACCAGAATGTCTTGTTCTACAAGTTGGTGAACAGGAAACTTCAAAGAAAATTTGGGATGCAATAAAGGCACGTAATCTCGGAGCTGATCGAGTTAAAGAAGCCCTTATGCAAACCTTAATATCTGAATTTGAAAGAATGAAGATGAAAGACACTGATACTATTGATAGCTTTGCAGGAAAGCTATCAGAGATAGCCTCAAAAGCTGCGTCACTTGGAAAATCCATTGATGAAGATAAACTGGTAAAGAAGTTTCTCAATAGTTTACCAAGATCCATGTATATTCATAGCATAGCTTCTCTCGAACAAGTATTAGATTTAAAGAAGACTAGCTATGAAGACATAATTGGAATTGAAAGCATATGAAGAGAGAATCCTTGATGAAGAAAACAATGGAGAAACTCAAGGAAAACTCTTGTACACAAACTCTTACCAACAAAACTCTGCGACAAGAGGAAGAGGTCGTGGAAGAGGTGGTAGAGTAAACAGAGGCCGAGGAAGGGGAGGAAGGTTTAACTCACAAGATAGAACAACAAGTCAGAATGATCAAAACCAAGGGAAAGAAAAGAAGGATAGATCAAACATTATTTGTTACAGATGTGATAAACCAGGACACTTCTCCTCTGTATGCCCTGAAAGAATACAAAAGATGGAAGAAGCAAACAAGAATGACACAAGGGAAGCAAATACATCTCTTTTCATGCACGAAGTTGTATTCTTAAACGAAGAGAAACTAATACCAAAGAACTACGAATCAAAGGATGGAGAAGAAGGAATCTGGTATTTAGATAATGGAGCCAGCAATCACATGACTGGTAAGAGACACTACTTTTCTGAACTCAATGAGAAAATCAAAGGACAAGTGAAATTTGGGGATGGATCTTCTGTAGAAATTGAAGGGAAAGGATCAATTCTATTTCAGAGCAAGACCGGAGAACAGAAGCTTGTCACAAATATCTACTTCATCCCAAACTTACAAAGAAACATTCTAAGTTTAGGAAAATCTACAGAAGTTGGATGTGATGTTAGAATGCGACAAGATTATATAACAGTTCATGACCCAAGTGGAAGACTTTTAGTTAGAGTCTCACGCTCACAGAATAGACTCTACAAGATAAGTCTCATGATTGGAAGGCCATTGTGTCTGAATATGAGACTGGAAGATCAGACATGGAAGTGGCACGCAAGGTTAGGACACATAAGTTTCAGAATCTTAAAAACTATGTCTCAGAACAAGATGGTTCGAGGGCTACCACAACAAAACGGATTGGTGGAGAGGAGAAACGGGACTCTAATGGAGATGACAAGAAGTTCATTAAAAGCCATGCAGGTACCTAATTATCTATGGGGAGAAGCTGTACGACACTCCACATATCTAATAAACAGGATACCTACGAAAGCTCTTAATAATATGACTCCGTATGAAAGATTACACAAGAAAAAACCAAATCTAGATCATCTAAGAGTGTTTGGTTGCAAAGCATACGCAAAAGTTGATTCTGCAACTCTTAAGAAACTGGATTATCGATCTCAGACTCTTGTGCATCTAGGAATTGATCCTGGATCCAAAGCTTACAGAATATTCAATCCAACAACGAAAAGAGTAATAGTGAGTCGAGATGTGGTATTCGATGAAAAACAAACTGGAACTGGAAAGAAACTAATGATGGACCAAGTAATTTTCAGGAAGCAAAGGTCTCGACTAAATGGACACAAGCATGTAGAGAAGAAATTGTTTCTATCAACAGAAATAAGACTTGGTTTCTAGTTGATAAGCCTAGTGGGGTAAAAGTGATTGGTCTTAAGTTGATCTTCAAAATAAAACGGAATGTTGATGATACTGTCAATAAATACAAAGCAAGGCTTCTAGCTAAAGGATATGTACAAGAATCAGGCATAGACTTTGATGATGTTTTCGCACCAGTTGCTAGACTAGAGACAATTCGTCTCTTAATAGCAGAAACTGCATCAAACTCTTGGGAAATACATCATTTAGACGTAAAGGCGGCATTCTTGCATGGCGAACTAAGTGAATATGTGTATGTTGAACAACCAGAAGGTTTCGAAGTAAAGGGACAAGAACATAGAGTTTACAAGTTGACAAAAGCTCTCTATGGTATAAGACAAGCTCCTCGAGCCTGGAATACAGAGTTAGATCAAATATTAAGAGAAATCAGATTTTTTAAGTGCTCTAAAGAAACATCAGTATACAGAAAAGAAGAAAAGGGGACACTACTAGTAATTGCAGTCTATGTAGATGATCTATTTGTGACTGGAAATTCTCTCAAGGTGATCTGTGAGTTCAAGAAAGATATGTCATCTAAGTTTGAGATGTTTGATCTTGGGAAACTCACATATTATCTAGGCATAGAAGTTCATCAAGGGATAGATGGAATTCAGATTAAACAAGAATCTTATGCAAGGAGAATTCTGAAAGAAGCATGACTTGAAACTTATAATCCAACTAAGATACCGATGGAGTTTGGACTTAAAATTTCAAAGGCACAAGAAGAAGCAGAAATTGATTCAACGAGTTATAGAAGAAATGTTGGATGCCTTAGATACTTATTACACACAAGACCAAATTTGGCTTTCTTTGTGGGAGTAGCAAGCCGTTATATGCAGAGTCCACGCAAGTCTCATGGTGATGTAATAAAGCAGATATTGAGATATCTAAGAGGAACAATCAGCTGTGGATTGAAGTATGGTCAAGGAGGATCAAAAGGAATTGTTGGGTATAGTGACAACAGTCATAATATTGACCAAGATGATGGAAAAGGTACAACTGGTCATATATTTTATCTAGGTGAAGCACCTATTACATGGTGTTCACAGAAGCAAGACACAGTAGCTCTGTCATCATGCGAAGCTGAGTTCATGTCAGCAACAGAAGCAGCTAAACAATCAATATGGCTTCAAGAATTGTTGGGTGAAATCAAAGGAAGAGAACCTGAAAAAGTTCTCATCAAGATTGATAATAAATCTGCAATTGCACTCACTAAAAATACAGTGTTTCATGGGAAGACGAAACACATTCACAAAAGGTATCATTTCATACGAGAATGTATCGAGAAGGAGATCATCAACGTTGAACACATACCAGGAACTGAGCAGAAAGCAGATATATTGACAAAGGCATTAGCTCGGATCAAGTTTGAAGAAATGAGACAACTGATTGGAGTACAAGATATGTCACTGGTAAGGTTTAAGCTTAACGGGGAGAATGTTGGATTAACTTCAACATAGAAGTCACTAACAAGCTGGTTAGGACAAGATTAGGAAATTGATGTAATCCTAAGGGAATTAGAAGTCATCTAGTTCTAATAAAAGTAATGACATGTAATAAGATAATAGGACTAGGAAAAGGAATTCATAGTTCTATATATATATGATCATCAAAGTTGTGGTTGATCATATGAGCAAGATTAGAGCTTGTGTTTAGTTTTGAGAGATTTTCTAAACATCAATAAAGAGAGTTGTCTTTATATAAGCTAAGTTTCATCTTGCAGTTGCCATTACAACCAAGACCAAAATATCTGTTCTTCGAATACGAAATTGTAAATGGAGTTTTCCTTAAATCCATCCACCTTATACCTTCATCTAAGGTAAATTCACTAGTTTTGTATTGGTAACACTTTGTAGCTGGCAAGTTTTTAACGCGAACTTCGGTTTCTGATATACTTATAACTTCAACTAAACGATCTAGACCTGCAGTTTTATTTCTACCGGATCGTATGAATGGTTTTGAAGGATTATATGTGGTATCTGATGAGTGCTAAAAAGTGCATATTTCTATATATTTTTCTTGGCATTTAACTCATCTTTTGTGCATTAATTCTACATTTTATCCCATATTCTGTATTTTCATTGTTTTCAAGAATAAATATTTTTCTTACTTAATTTTGCATTTTTAGGTAATAAATAAAGTATGGATGAATTGCGGAGCGGAATAGAGCAGAAAAGTAGTGAAAAGCCGGGAGGAGTTACGCAAGGAAGCCGCGAAGAACGTTGTGCATAAGACCAAGAGGCTAGGAATGGGCTTGAAGAAGAAGAATTGTCCTTAAAGAAGATATGGGATTGGCATACCCAAGGCCCAAAGCCCTTTCTCAAATCCATTTCCACTATCCAAGCCCGTCTAGGATTTCAGCCGTCAGATCGAAGCATTTCAGCATCCTACGGTCGCTCCATCATCGCACATCAAACTCCGAAGCTCCCGCTTTACATCGCAACGCCCATCTCCATCTTGGGCCGTCCTTTTCGTTGCATTCCTCCATCCGACGGTCGCTACCCACAGCCTCCCATCTCACCGTTGGATCCACCTACCATCGTCACATCCCACAGACCAGATCGCGAAACGTCATCCCTCGCTGAAACCGCTCAACACTACAGTACCAAACACCCTACACCTCTACCAAACGCCCCCTACCCCAAACTCAGTCGACCTCTTTCTTCTCCACCTTACCCTGCTGCAAAACCACCTCTCCCTGCAACTGTCGCCACCACCTTCTCCCTGCCACAGCCACCCTAGTTCCGCCACCATCATCACCCTATCGACCAACAACCAAAACCCATCTCCCCCCTAGCCCTCTAGTTCCCTATTTTCTCACTTTTTCACGCTTCTTTGCCTGAATCCCTAGGCGTGAAAAAACTGATGAATTAGGTAACCTAGAGTTGCAATTGGCGCATGAGAAGAGGTCAGGGAGCAATTACAAAGCATGGGTCGACGATTTCAAGGATCAATTTCAAAAAATTAGGTAACCCTAATTCAACTGATTTTTGGGGAAGAACCCTAATTTTGTAGTTTTGGGAAATTGGGTCTGTGGGTATAAATATGTATTGTTGGGTTGTGTTAAAGACATGCCTGGGCTAGCCAGAGCTTCACCCAAGGGGCCTGGAATAGCCAGTGCCTCTAAGTTCTTTTCAGTTCATGTTTTGAAGTCAGTTAATTTCAAATGTTAATTATGTTTATCATGTTTTAATTTCATGTGCTAGGGTTTAGATGAAACTCTTGATTTTATGTTAAGATAGTTAGTAATTTGTCATTGTTCTTGTAGTGCTACAAATGAGTTAGGACTGCTAGTATCCATTTGAACAAGCAAACCTGTGATCAGCTGTGCTGTAGAAAGACAGCTGATGCTAGGGGTAAGTAAGTGATAATGGTTAAAAATTCAGTACATTAGAAGGATTGAGCCCAAATGCCTTAGAGTTGATAGATTAAGTGGTTGTGCAAGCAAACCTGTGATCAGCTGTGCTGTAGAAAGACAGTTGATGCTAGGGGTATGCTAGTAAAATTAGTTGATAAATCATCCATTACAATCTGCCCTGAGATGAAACAAGAACATGGTTGATTAGTATCTGCCTTAGTTTAGGATCAAGAAGTAGATTCAAAGACCCTAGTACCTTCATTCTTTAGTTCACTGCCTGTCACTAGCTCAGACTATCTAGGAAACTTCAATAGCCCCCTCCAAGTCCCTGTGGACAAACCCTTTCTTCCCATCACTAGCTACAACTGACCCTGTGCACTTGCAGGTCAGTTTGTAGGTTGTTTTCAAAACCCACCAGTATCGCAGGTAATGTTGTAATGAAGTAATCCAGCTCCGGTAAGTGAACACCCATTCTCGTTTGGACCAATACCAAACGGGTATGGAATTGTAAGGTTTCCACATTTTGCATCACAACCAGGCTTTGTTTGTGGTAATGTAGTTGATGCTGATGTTAGGAGTAGACAAAAGAGCTGTAAGAAGAATAAGAATTGCAGAAACATGATAGAAGAGTTTCCTTCAAAGGATTTCGGTTTTGAAGAAAGCTTTACTAAATATACTGGTAAAGTATCACGGTAATTATCAGGTGGATGGAGTATTTGACTTTCAACTCAAATAGAATACTTTGACAAAAATGATTAAACAACCGAGTTATATTGCGTTACCCAAGAATGGTTGACGTGTATCACATCACTCATCGGTATATTTAGGTCTCATGCACCCATGTGCATTCAGGGTGGAGATTCCGGAGTGCCTAGAACCGATAGACAAGTTGTTGTCAGGAAAAAATAAAAAATAGAGTGAGGCAAATCTTTTTTTGAGCATTTAATTAGTTAATTAGGAAAACCTCCGGTAGGTGATGCTTTCAAGAAATCACAAGGGATGAACAAGTATGAAATCATACGAGCAAGACCAATATATTAATGGCAACTGCAAGATGAAACTTAGCTTATATAAAGACAACTCTCTTTATTGATGTTTAGAAAATCTCTCAAAACTAAACACAAGTTCTAATCTTGCTCATATGATCAACCACAACTTTAGTGATCATATATATATAGAACTATGACTTCCTTTTCCTAGTCCTATTACCTTATTACATGTCTTTCGTTTTCTTAGAACTAGATGACTTCTAATTCCCTAAGGATTACATCAATTTCCTAATCTTGTCCTAACCAGCTTGTTAGTGACTTCTATGTTGAAGTTTAACCAACATTCTCCCCGTTAAGCTTCAACCTTACCCGTGACATATCTTGTACTCCAATCAGTTTTCTCATTTCTTCAAACTTGATCCGAGCTAATGCCTTTTTCAATATATCTGCTTTCTGCTCAGTTCCCGGTATGTGTTCTATGTTAATGATCTCCTTCTCAATACATTCTCGTATGAAATGATACCTTTTGTGAATGTGTTTCGTCTTCCCATGAAACAATGGATTTTTAGTGAGTGCAATTGCAGATTTATTATCAATCTTGATGAGAACTTTTTCAGGTTCTCTTCCTTTTATTTTACCCAACAGTTCTTGAAGCCATATTGATTGTTTAGCTGCTTCTGTTGCAGCCATAAACTCAACTTAACAGGATGAGAGGGCTACATTGTCTTGCTTCTGTGAACACCATGTAATAGGTGCTTCACCTAGATAAAATATATGACCAGTTGTACCTTTTCCATCATCTTGGTCAATATTATGACTGCTGTCACTATACCCAACAATTCCTTTTGATCCTCCTCGACCATACTTCAATCCACAGCTGATTGTTCCTCTTAGATATCTCAATATCTGCTTTATTACATCACCATGAGACTTGCGTGGACTCTGCATATAACGGCTTGCTATTCCTACAGAGAAAGCCAAATCTGGTCTTGTGTGTAATAAGTATCTTAGGCATCCAACATTTCTTCTATAACTTGTTGGATCAATCTCAGGCTCCTCTTGTGCTTTTGAAATTTTCAGTCCAAATTCCATTGGAATTCTTGTTGGATTACAAGTTTCAAGTCATGCTTCTTTCAGAATTCTCCTTGCATAAGCTTCTTGTTTAATCTGAATCCTATCTACTCCTTGATGGACTTCTATGCCAAGGTAATAAGTGAGTTTTCCGAGGTCTGACATCTCAAACTTTGATGACATTTCTCTCTTGAACTCATTGATCACCTTAAGGGAGTTGCCAGTCAAAAATAGATCATCTACATAGACTGCAATCACAAGAAGTGTTCCCTTTTCTTCTCTTCTGTATACTGATGTTTCTTTAGAGCACTTAACAAATCTGATTTCTCTTAAGATTTGATCTAACTTTGTATTCCAGGATCGAGGAGCTTGTCTTAGACCATATAGAGCTTTTGATAACTTATAAACCTTATGCTCTTGTCCTTTTACTTCAAAACCTTCTGGTTGTTCAACATATACATCTTCTCGCAATTCACCATGTAAGAATGCTGTCTTAACGTCTAAGTGGTGAATTTCCCATGAGTTTGATGCTGTTTCTGCTATTAAGAGACGAATTATCTCTAGTCTAGCAACTGGTGCGAAAACTTCATCAAAGTCTATGCCTGATTCTTGAACGTATCCCTTAGCTACAAGTCTTGCCTTATATTTGTTGACAGTACCATCAGCATTCCGTTTTATTTTGAAGATCCACTTAAGACCAATCACTTTTACCCACCTGGCTTATCAACTAGAAACCAAGTCTTGTTTCTGTTGATTGAAATAATTTCTTCTCTACATGCTTGTGTCCATTAGTCGAGACCTTTGCTTACTGAAAATTCCTTGGTTCATCATTAACAGAAAGTAGCATAATCTCACATTCTTCTGCAGCTTGAAGAACATAATCCTCCAGGTACTGTGGATTTTGTATCTGTCTTGTTGATTTTCGCAGTGGAATGGGTTGAGTTATTTCATCGATCTCTTCTTCTTCTTCTTATTCTACTTCTTCGTTATTCTCAGTTTTTTCATTATTCTCTTCTTCTTCTTGATTAACATCATTGTTTCCATTGGTATTGATGATTATGGGTCCTTCGACTTCATCAATTACTTGACCCCATCTCATGTGAAACATTCCTGGATCCCTACTTGGTCCATCTTTAGTTTCTTTCCAGTTCCAGTTTTCTTTTTCATCGAATACCACATCTCGACTCACTATTACTCTTTTCGTTGTTGGATTGAATAATCTGTAAGCTTTGGATCCAGGATCAATTCCTAGATGCACAAGAGTCTGAGATCGATCATCCAGTTTCTTAAGAGTTGCAGAATCAACTTTTGCGTATGCTTTGCAAGCAAACACTCTTAAATGATCTATGTTTGGTTTTCTCTTTTGCAAACTTTCATATGGAGTCATGTCTTTCAGAGCTTTCTTAGGTATCCTGTTTATCAGGTATGTGGAGTGTCGTACAGCTTCTCCCCATAGATAATTAGGTACCTGCATAGCCTTTAAAGAACTTCTTGTCATCTCCATTAGAGTCCTGTTTCTCCTCTCCACCACTCCGTTTTTTTTTGGTAGCCCTCAAACCATCTTTTTCTAAGACATAGTTTTTAAGGTTTTGAAACTTATGTGTCCTAACCTTGCGTGCCACTTCCATGTCTGATCTTCCAGTCTCATATTCAGACACAATGGCCTTCCAATCATGAGACTTATCTTGTAGAGTCTATTCTGTGAGCGTGAGACTCTAACTAAAAGTCTTCCACTTGGGTCATGAACTGTTAGATAATCTTGTCGCTTTATAACATCACATTCAACTTCTGTAGCTTGTCCTAAACTTAGAATGTTGCTTTGTAAGTTTGGGATGAAGTAGATGTTTGTGACAAGCTTATGTTCTCCGGTCTTGCTCTTAAATAGAATTTATCCTTTCCCTTCAATTTCTACAGAAGATCCATCCCCAAACTTCACTTGTCCTTTGATTTTATCATTGAGTTCAGAAAAGTAGTGTCTCTTACCAGTCATGTGATTGCTGGCTCCATTATCTAAATACCAGATTCCTTCTTCTCCATCCTTTGATTCGTAGTTCTTTGGTATTAGTTTCCCTTCGTTTAAGAATACAACTTCGTGCATGAAAAGAGCTGTATCTGCTTCCCTTGTTTCATTCTTGTTTGCTTCTTCCATATTTTGTATTCTTTCAGGGCATACAAAGGAGAAGTGTCCTGGTTTATCACATCTGTAACAAATAATGTTTGATCTATCCTTCTTTTCTTTCCCTTGGTTTTGATCATTCTGACTTGTTGTTATATCTTGTGAGTTAAACCTTCCTCCCCTTCCTCGACCTCTGTTTACTCTACCACCTCTTCCACAACCTGTTCCTCTTGTCGCAGAGTTGTGTTGGTAAGAGTCTGTGTACAAGAGTTTTCCTTGAGTTTCTCCATTGTTTTCTTCATCAAGGATTCTCTCTTCATATGCTTTCAATCTTACAATTATATCTTCATAGCTAGTCTTCTTTAAATCTAAGACTTGTTCGAGAGAATCTATGATATGAATATACTTGGATCTTGGTAAACTATTGAGAAACTTCTTTACCAGTTTATCTTCATCAATGGATTGTCCAAGTGACGCAGCTTTTGAGGCTATTTCTGATAGCCTTCCTGCAAAGCTATCAATAGTATCAGTGTCTTTCATTTTCATTCTTTCAAATTCAGGCATTAAGGTTTGCATACGGGCTTGTTTAACTTGATCAGCTCCGAGATTACGTGCCTTTATTGCATCCCAAATTTTCTTTGAAGTTTCCTGTTCACCAACTTGTAGAACAGGACATTCTGGTATTGCTTGAAAGAGTAATCCAATGGCAACATTATTTTTGTCTGGGTCCAATGTACCAGGATCAATTGTTTCCCAAACTTTGTAGATTTTCATCAGTACCTTCATTCTCATGGCCCATAATGTGTAGTTTGTGGCGTTGAGGATTGGAACTTGTATTGATGGTGGCGTGAACTGTTTTGCACCCACAATGGTGGTTTCGTTTTCCATGGCTCAGAAACTAGATCTGATACCAATTAATGGCAACTGCAAGATGAAACTTAGCTTATATAAAGACAACTCTCTTTATTTATGTTTAGAAAATCTCTCAAAACTAAACACAAGCTCTAATCTTGCTCATATAATCAACCACAACTTTGGTGATCATATATATATAGAACTATGACTTCCTTTTCCTAGTCCTATTACCTTATTACATGTCTTTCCTTTTCTTAAAACTAGATGACTTCTAATTCCCTTAGGATTACATCAATTTCCTAATCTTGTCCTAACCAGCTTGTTAGTGACTTCTATGTTGAAGTTTAACCAACATATATAAGCAAGGATAAGATGGCATTGAGCTACAACTTGCAAGCTGCGTATCCAAGGATTATTATTTTAATCGTTATCATCACATTTTTTCAACTCATGCATCAGTAATCATGTACACATTCCTTTGTCTTCCGGTTTATATATTTATTAGATAAGAGTAGTCTTGACATACCTTGCAAGTTGCTCGGTAAGTTAAAAATTAAGCAACTTGCAAATTTACATTGCACATCTACATTTCTTGGTTCTTGTTTTCCTCTGGTGGTTAAAAATGATTTAAAAAAAATGTTGATGCTACGCAAAAACTATAAAAAAAGATCAATTTTCTGATTGCTTTTATATAAGCCAAACGGTTTTTGGGTTGATTTTCCCTCTCCTTCGTATTTAAGTGGCAATTTTTGAAGTCTCGGACAAACAGTTGACTAGACATCTAAATAGAGAACATAATACGAAAATGAAAGAAAATTAAACAAGTTATCATGATTGAACAGGCAGAGCCCGGATGATTGAATATCTCATTTCTGGCAATCTAAAAATTCGGAAAATTTTGAAGTTGCGTCCGTAGTCTTTACAAACAATAATAATTTATGTTTTCATGCCAAGCGTTTGTAAAATTTTTAGTGAGAGCAGAATAAATTAAACTGCAAGCTAGACCAAGCAGCGCAACAAGTTGTAACAGCGAAAAACAAAGCCAAGTATGTTTTCTACCAACGTTTTAACTAGTCTTTTCCTAGAAACATTACAATTAAAGAATGGATAGAAAGAGGACAAAAGAGTACGCATATCATATCTAACGAGTTAGTTATGAAACTCACAATGCCTACTGCCAACTGACAATGGTATTGAAAAGGAAATTATCTCTTCACACTTTACAGACAGATTGGTGTATTTATACACCAATAGACCACCCCACCCCCACCCCCACCCCCAAGCTATACTGGTTTAGCAAGCTGATGATAGCTGAAAACCTGCAGCTTGTCCTTCAACAGAGAGAAACGAGGCCCATGCAGTCCTTTAGTAAAGATATCAGCCAATTGAGCAATAGTTAAGATATAAGAAACCTGCAAAGTCTTTGCATGAACGAGCTCTCTGACAAAATGAAAATCCAGTGCCATATGCTTCATTTTTCTGTGAGAAACTGGATTGGATGCAAGAGATAAGGAACTGACATTGTGATTTATTGTGGATGTCCCATATCGATATTGAAGCGCCATTTACAGTCCATCCTATAATTACTTTGAATATGCCAAGTATGCCCTTGGTGCTAGTATAAATTAGAAGAGATAAGGTTAAAGGAAGTAGTTTTTGTTTTTAGAATATTGTGTGAAGAATGAGAGGTTCTCTTCTTTCAAACCTAATTGTTATCTCTAGGGGGAATTAGATCATCTAATTCTAGAGTATCAACTAGACGCCTCTCATAATCTTATAGTTTCCAATTTAATTGGGTAAAAATTGTAAGTTATTTGAGAAGAATCTCCATTTTTAGGTTCTTCCTTTATTCAAAGGGCAGAAGAAACTAAATTTGTTGATTATTTATCCTATTAAGTTATCAATTTCAATTTATTTTCATTGTAAGCTTCTGCTTCTCATCATTTGGTATCAGAGCTTTGGTTTGATTCTCAAGGGGAAAAGGTGTGATTGGTGAAGATATTTGTTTTTGAGGTGAACACTACTAATCTCTTTCTCAAGTATTTTGGGTTGATTATTATGTTATTTGATAGTATTTTCAAATTGGGTTTTTCAATCTTATATTGATTTCATAATGGTTTACAAAAGAGAAGTTAATTTGGGTAGGATTCACTCAAAGGATGTGTTAATGAATATTGTACATGAAGTGTTTGATGATATGTATCTAAGAATGAGGGAAATTTGTGAAGAATATTATTGGAAACTTGTATCTCCATAACCAAGAAAGGATTCTACCTAGTGATTGTGATGATGTAAGTGAACTAGATGTATCAATTTTGGTTGGTGGATATGAGAATAAACAAATTGCCCACAAGATGTTTGATTAAATGTCTCCACCAAAATTTGATAGTTATTTGAGTCACGGGGAAAGTGAAATAGTGGGTGTTCTTCCAATCTATCAAGATGGCATGAATGTGGATCAAATATTTGATTATTTTACTATCATGGACCAAGTGTTATCACGTAAGAATCAAGTGAGAGAAGAATACAATCCTTTGTGTTCAATTTTTGATGAGGTATTTAATGGTAGTGAAGTAAAAGATTTTGGTGCATCAATTACATATGATATTGACTTGGAAAGACCTCAAGAAAAATTGGAAGTGAAGGCCAACAAGATTTTACTCAAGTTACAACTCAACGGAGAATCATCATACATCAATCCAATTTGGCCATTCTTTGATGATAGATATCCCGAAGCTAGTCACCGTGCAAGGTGGAGAGAAATGCTTGGTCTTTATTTACTACTTGGGGATTCTCTCAACGATGACCACAAAGTGATACATTTGTTGAGTAACTACAATGGAAGGTGGAGAGGTAGAATTGTCTTCAAGCAAGGAAGAAGTTCAAGCACAAATGGAGAATACGCTTTGAAGAATTCGAGGACGAATTTGTTTAAAGAAGGGGAGGATGATGTATTGAGGATGTCCCATATCGATATTGAAGCGCCATTTATAGTTCATCCTAGAATTACTTTGAATATGCCAAGTATGCCCTTGGTGCTAGTATAAATTAGAAGAGATAAGGCTAAAAGAAGTAGTTTTTGGTTTTAGAATATTGTGTGAAGAATGAGAGGTTCTCTTCTTTCAAACCTAATTGTTATCTCTAGGGGGAATTAGATCATCTAATTCTAGAGTATCAACTAGATGCCTCTCATAATATTATAGTTTCTAATTTAATTGGGTAGAAATTGTAAGCTATTTGAGAAGAATCTCCATTTTTAGGTTCTTCCTTTATTCAAAGGGTAGAAGAAACTAAATTTGTTGATTATTTATCCTATTAAGTTATCAATTTCAATTTATTTTCATTGTAAGCTTCCGCTTCTCATCACATTATCACACTGCAGATGGGGTGGAGCAGGAAGGAACATGAATAAGTCCTTAAATAGCTGACATAACCACACGATTTCAGCAGCAGAGTTAGTCAAGGCCCTGTATTCAGCTTCAGTGGATAATCTAGCAACAGTGGCTTGCTTCTTTGAACTCCAGGAAATGGGATTATGGCCAAAGAAAATACAGAACCCAGAAGTAGATCTTCTATCATCAAGGCTACCAGCTCAATCAACATCACTAAACCCTTGTAAAATTAGGAGTCCCTTAGAGAAGAAAAGACCATGATCCAAAGTGTCTTTGATATATCTAAAAATTCTCTTTGCAGCAGGTAAGTGGACAGTATGCATGAACTGACACACTTGATTCACAACAAAACTAATCTCAGGCCTAGTCCAAGTGAGATACTGTTGAGCACCAACAAGAGATCTGAACTCAGTTGGATTAGGGAGAGGTTCACCATCATCAGCTGAGAGTTTAGTAGTTGTGAAATCAGGAGTAGAGCATTCCTTGGCACCAACAAGGTGAGTTTTGTCCAATAGGTCCAAAAAATATTTTGTCTAACAAACAAACAGACCAGAAGCATTCCTTTTCACTTGAAGACCTAAGAAGTAGTGGAGAGCACCAAACTTCTTAATTAGAAACTGGGGTCTTAGAGAATCAATAAATTATTGACAAAAAGCTAAAGAAGAACCAGTAATAAAAATGTCATCAACATACACTAGAATAATAGTGAGAATACAGCCTTGTTTATGCACAAACAATAAGGTGTCAGCTGATGAAGAGTGAAATCCTAGAGCAAGAAGAGAAGCAAGTAGTTTATCATACCAGGCCTTGGGAGCCTGCTTAAGACCATATAATGATTTGTTCAGTTTGCAGACATACTCAGGATGGTACTTGTCAATAGAGCCAAGTGGTTGAGTCATAAACACTTCATCTTGAAGATCATCATGCAAAAAGGCATTGCTTACATCCAGTTGAGTTAATTTCCAGTTGAATTGAACAACTAAGGAAAACCTAATAGTTGTTGGTTTAGCAACATGACTAAAATTTTCATGATAGTCCAAACCTTCTTGCTGATGAAATCCTTTGACAACAAGTCTGACCTTGAATGTATTTACTGGACCATCTGGATTTTGTTTGATTTTGTACACCCACTTGCAGCCAACAAAATTTTTACCAGGACAAGGAGGTACCTTAGTCCAAGTTCTAGTATATTGTAAAGCATCATGTTCTTTATGCATTGCAGTGACCCACTTGGGATTCTTGATGTCTTGAGTGAAGCAGGTGGGAGTGAGAGGAAAAGAGGAGTTGAGATAAGTATATGGTAGTTTATGTTTGGTAGCAAAGTACATTTTGGGTTTGAAAATACCAGATTTACCCCTTGTGGTCATGGTATGTGAATTATGAGGAATATAAACTGCAGTAGGTAGAGAATCTGCAAGAGATGAAGATGGAGACACTGTAGAAGATGGTGAAGGACGGGATACATGTGTGGAGGTGGAAACATGTAAAGAATGGTCATAGGGAAAATAATTGGAGTGAATAATGAAGATGGAGAAGAGGATAAATTGCGCAATGTGGAGTGAGGAAAGCAGTCCTCCTTAAAAACAACATGCCTAGAAATATATATACTTTTCCTGAGATAGGATCCAAATACCTGTAACCCTTCTTTCCAGCAGCATATCCAAGAAAAACACAATAAACACTCCTAGGGTGCAAAGTTTGTGTGATGTATATGGTCTCAGCCAGGGGAAGCAAGAACAACCAAAACTTTTAAGAAAATAATAATCATGTTTCTTATGAAATAATTTCTCAAATGGAGACATAAACTGGATAGATCTAGTAGGTAGTCTGTTAATGATAAAGTTGGTTGTGAGAAAGGTATCAACCCAAAAAGAGTCAGGAAGATGGGAGGTGATTAAAAAAGTTCTGCTAATGTCCAGGATATGTCTATGTTTAGCTTCTGCAACACCATTTTGTTTAGAAGAATGAGGACAAGTGACTTCATGTATAATACCATGAGCAGTGGTAGAGCCAACTCATTGTTGATAAATTCTCCTCCACTATCTAACCTTCTGCACATTACACCATATGGCCTAATTTGAGGCATATTCATTTTTGGGTTCGAGACACATATAAAGGTCTTTGATGCTTCCACTCTTATAAGAGTCTCGTATCAAATATATGAGTTGCTTTAATTTTGATTTTTCAACTACTCTTATATGTGTCTCGAAATATTACACACTTGTAAATTTATAATTTTAGTATATATATAATTTATTTTTCTTCTTATTATTATTAGTTTAAAATTTCTATTTTATTTCCCTCCAAAACCAAACTTTCCCACCAAAAATTCCCTCTCTCACATTAATTTCCCCCTCAATTTTCCATTCACATTTATCTCACACCAAAATCATTTGAATTGAAGTTCAATCATCAATCATTCACTTCCCCCATCTATTTCTAGGTTCCCACCATTTATATCCAATTCCCTCACTTAAATATTTTTTTTAAGACAAAAGAAACAAAAAAACGTTTTTTTTCCTTATATCTTCTCTTCTCTTCTCTTTTATCTTCGGTTTCTTCTCTCTACACTTCTTTTCTTTTCCGCTCCTGCTACTAACCAAAAAAATCCAGAGAGGAACCAAAAATCAGAGAGAAATTGAGAGACATCCAAGATCAACTACTCTAGATTGATTGAAACTAGAAACTGATTTAGAGTTTGTAAACCTAAAGTGATTGAAAACCCACTTTACAGAAGTACAGAAAAAAAAATTCAACTCTTAGAAGAAGAAGATTGAATTCGTGGAATCAATTTCCTAGAAGTTCTATAAGGTATTAAAAACCCCTATTAGAGAAATCAAAATAACTTTGATTTGTTAACCCTATTTTTTTTCCTTTTGAAATAAGTAAAACCCTTGAAATTTGATTTCTTTTTTATTTGTGTTTGACACTTTCAGAAGAAGATTGAAGTACAAATATTTGAAGATTCAGGTATAATTTCTAAATCTAGTACTTGTTTGTTTTTCTCTATATATATTTTGGTTCATTGAAGTATGGGTCTGTCAATTTTGCTGGATTATGATTTTTTTCATGAAGATTGTTGTCTCATGTTTTGCTGTATCATGTTGGAGGATTGTTATATCATGTTTTTCTGGGTATTTGTTTTGATTTTCTTTTCATGAAGTGATTTCTATTTGATGTTTTCTTATTTGGTTTCTGACTGTGGAGTATATTTATAAGCAGATTTGATGCATAAGTTCATGTTAGCTTACTCATGCATGCATCTTAGAAATTTGGGTGTTTTTCGTAATCATAAGTTTGGTAGATGCTGCTTAGAAATTTCCTGCCAATTACCCATGCTTTCAGTAATTTTTGCACTACAATAATTTGGTTTGGAACCTTATACTTCCTTTTGGTTAATCCTTGCATATTGAAACGTCATGAATTGTCTACTTGAGATTTAAAGTGCTATGAAGCTGTTTAAGTTTCGGTTTCATTCCTAATTCAAGTCTTGCACTGAATTTCGAATCTAGCCCATTACCAGTTTGTCAAAATGTTCCAATGAGATGCTTTGTTAATTCAAATTCCACCCTTAGACAAAGACTTAAATTTTTCTTATGGACCTTGCACATCATTTTCTCCCACCATGGCTCAAAAATCTCAGCTCCATGTTTTATTTTATGACTCTGGCTTAAGTTTCTTTCTTAAGAGCGTTGTTTGCATAACCCAACTTGGAAAATGATAACCTTTAGTTTGTGCCTGAACTTGAACTATTTTTCTGAAATTTTGAATTGTTAGTATAAAGTATAAACTTAAGCAAATGAAAGAAATAGGTACCCGTTCAGTCCCTTGTTCTATTTAATGTAGTGGACTTTCTGAAACTTGACATTGTGTTTGCATTTGTCTTACTATTAACCCCTCGTCAATTAGAACTAACTTAAATTGGTTTGATTCTCAAACGTATGAGCATGTGCTGCTTTATACATCAAGTCCACTGCATTAGCATTTTGGTTTTCCTAGTAATGCTCTTTAGTTTATTTAGCCTTAACTTTTGGTTGGGATCATTATTCATTTATCTGTACAAGCATTTGTCTTCATATGGATTATGTACTTGCTGCTAAGATAGTGTGTTCTTGTTAAGATTTTGTGAGGTGATCCATTGTCTACAGCCACTTGAATTATTTTATTTTATTGTGAAATGCACATTGGAGTTAAGCTATTCGTATTTTGTATGCAAATTGGGTAAACAGAATTTGTTATCTGAATGAGAAAGTGAGTTTAATTTAGTAATAATAAAAGTTTAATAGATGAAATGATGTCACCAAGCATTGAATTTGTGCAATGGGTACTGAAGAAAAAGTTGATGCAAGCATTGATATATTGAGTCAGTTTTTTTTGTTTTCGTGTTCTGTTATATTCCTAGTTTGGGTGGTCTGGTCTGCAGATAGGTTGCAATCGGTGCCAATCAGGAAGTAATATATTCCTAGTTTGATTCTTTTTTGTGTTCTTTTACTCAATAGTGACAGGTTCAACACAAGCATAGCAACCCAGTTGGCACTGAACAGTAGTATTTCCTTCTTTCTTTTTTGTTCTTTTTTATTATTTCGGCTATATTTTTTACTTTTGTGCAGCAAGGACAGGTTCAACACTAGCACATGGAAAATTCCACTTGTTGCATCTAAGAATTTTCTTGTTAATGTCCTTTTTTGTTTGTTTCAGTCTTAGTTGTGTTGTCTAGCACAATGAGGATAGGTTTTTTTGGGGTCTGTAACCGCCTATATTTACTCAATATAATATATCTTATTAATTTGGTGTTTGACCAAAACCTTTTTAACTCCGCCAATGCTTGCACTGCCGGTCCCAAGCCCGGATAAAGGAGGAGGGAAAAGGATTTATTTTTACTCAGTATTAACTACTTTGCTTTGCATCTTTTTTTACTTAATTCAGCTGGTTGGTGGACATTAAGGAGAGCTGCTCACAAGTGGTATTTCCCAGGTCCAATTCTATCCTACACTTTTGTTCTTGCAGTCTGATTTCTCCAATTCTATTCTACACAATGGAAGCTATAGTCTTGAACTCTAATTTTCTATTATAATCAAAGTTGTTTTATGTTTATGGTAGGAACTATATTTGATACATGTAGACGGCGTTTGGTATTCACATGATATAGTGCACGAGTTGAAGTATATGTGTATTGCAGGACGGATGGCTCTGAATGAGATGGTCATGGTTAAGTTTTAATTAATATGTTGGGTGACTGCAGGAATGGATCATTTACTTAAGTTTTAATTAATATGTTGGGTGACTGCAGGAATGGATCATATACTGTAAGAAGCTTAAGTTCTTGGAATGACTCTTAGGATCCCATATGCTTGGACAGGTAGTCACTGTTAGAGCTGTTTTGAGTGCTATTACTTTCGTTTCTCATCTATTAATATAAATGATGTTTCTTTTTCAGTCTCGAGGAAGCAGAAGCTCAGTTTTCCTTTGTTAAACTCACAATCATGTGTAAGTTGAAATACCATAATGCTATTGATATGTTTTGGTTCATAGAGTTACCAAATTGGTAATGTTGCAATCATTGTTATTATATATTGTCATTGTTGTTGGCTTTGGTTTTGAACATTGTTATGTGTTTGGTGTGTTACATAGATGACCTGTGAATGAACTTTTTATTGGGTTTATCGCCAAAGAAGTAGTTAGGTAAGAAATCGGATAACAGTAAATTCTTGGCACATGACATTTACAAGTTACGGTTTTAAATAGAATTTGAGAAACATTATAGAAGGTGCCTCTACATTTGGTACTTGTCCCGGTCTGATCTTAAACTGATTGACTGAAGATATACATCAAGGTTGTCACTCATGTGTTTACATCTTTTCATGTGATTTTGTTTTCTTCAGGTTACAAACAAAATGTAAAGGATATAGGTGTTCTGTTCCCTAGAGCTGGGATTCAACATGTTGTAGGTAATTCCTTTCTTAATTTCCTGTATAACGTAGATGAAGCCCGTGATATTAGGTTCAACAAGTTCAGAAGAAATATGATGTTATTCAATACGTGTACCAAAATATGCTCAACTTTAATCCAACATTGTAGAGAGAAACTTGCAATTATAGAAGTAAATATTTTTTGTAGAATTTTGAGTATCTTACATATATGTAATTGATGTGAGATTGATCACGTATAAATTGTGCTCTCATATTTTGATGAAAAATAAAATGGCTGGATAGGTGCTTGTATCCAGGTGCAGAAAATGAAATGTGCAGGTACAGGGATTTTAATTTTAGGATTTCGAAATTGAAAATTAGTACTCCCTCCGTTCTTTTTTAATAGGCCAGTTTCTATAAATAAAAGTTTCAAAAAAATAGGCCAGTTTCCTAATTGGGAAAGTCAAATGTTATTTTAATTTTTTGGGACCACTTTTCTCTTAACTTCTTTTGATGACAAGTGTCATGTGGATCACTTCACTTTACTTCTTTTGCTAACAAGTGTCATGGGGACCATTTCACTTCACTTCTTTTATTGACAAGTGTCATGAGGACCACTTTCAATGATTAGTTCTCTTAATTTCCTTAAATTTCGCTAAAAACAAAACTGGCCTATTAAAAAAGAACGGAGGGAGTATTATTTTGAAAAGCTAATTTAATTTTCAGGCGGATATAAATGTATGAAACAAATATCGATATGTGGCAAAATATTTTGAGACAGATACCTAGGTGTTGCCTTTGAAACTAGGCTACGCGAATAAATGTCTCTTAATATCTGTCGCAATAAAAAAGTGTCGCTAACTAATTTAAGAGACGTCTAAAGGTGTCGCTTTATTTAATTAGGAGACACTTATAAGTGTCTCTTTACGTGTCTCAAACCATTACGGATGCAGGATTTGAGACACTTAAATTCATAACAACATAAATAAATGTCTCACAACAGTCCATATGGTGTAGTGACAAACTATCTTAGAAGATAGTTCATTGTCGATTTGTGTTTTGAAGTTGAAGAAAATGGTCTTAAAATCAGATTTGGCATATAAGGAAAATAACCAACAAAATTTAGAAAAGTCATCAATAGTGTTGACATAATAAAGAAAACCACTATTAGAGAGAACATGAGATGGCCCCCATAAATCCATATGAAGTAATTCGAGAGGTTTACTTGTATAACTAGAAGATAAAGTAAAGGGAAGTTTATGAGACCTTCCTAGTTGACAACTATCACAGAAAATAGGAGTTATTACATTGGACTCATTTAAAGTATAACCGACTCTTTGCAGGGTTTGAAAAGATGGATGAGCAAGCCTATAATGCCAAACAGCGGAGGATGACTTTATTGTTTGGAGATCTTTGAAGTTGGTGGAGTAAAAATTGATGGCATAGAGTCCATTTTTATGTGGTCCTTGAAGTCGAATCTTCCCACTCTGAATATCCTACACAGTATAACCAATAGGGGTGATGGTTATAGAACAATTATTGTCACTAGTGAACTTATGGACAGATATGAGATTAGAGGTGGCTTTAGGAACATGCAGTATATTCTGAAGTATAAAATCGCTAGAAGGAGTAGAAGTAACAGAATTCCCAATATATGTGATAGACATACCTTCATCAGTTGCAGATTGAATATACTCATACCATCATAAGAAGTATAGTCCTCAAGTGGATAAGCAGAAGTAGTCACATGTTGATTAGAACCGCTATCAGCATACCAAGGATTTTCACCAAAAATACTAGCTGCAATAAGCATGGCATGAAGGTTCTGAGGTGGACGTCTCCCTTGAAAAGCAAAATTGAGCCTATTTGTACATTCTGGAGCAAGATGACCAATACTACCACAAATCTGACATGGAATATTTTCAATAGTAGCTTGTCGAGAGGGTGGTGGTGGGGTGGACATAGGCATAGGAGGAGCATAACCTCTAAATGGTGATGGTGGTGGAGTTGGTCTTTGAGGATATGAAGTATAAGAAGGATACATTGAAGAAGGAGCATAACCTCGAAATGAGGGATTATAATTTGGATTAAATGGCTTCCTTCCTAAAAAGATAAGGGTACCCAAATATACCTCAATCTAAAACTTTTCCACCTATAAGTCCTTTCTCCGAAAATAATTGTCTATGGACTGAGTCGAGAAAATACAACTAATCGGTTCACACTTCGTGTGATCGTCTATGGATACGAGATCGAGACAATACGACAACAAGATAACTTTTGTGATCGACTATGGATACAAGATCGAGACAATACAACAACGAAGTATGTTTACTTGATAAAAGGTTCGGACTTAACCAAACACAATAGGATTGCTATCAAGTAAATAGGAATTAACGTTTGTGTATTTTACTTCTATGTATAATAAAACAATTATAATTTCGGAAATAGAAAAGTAAAAGACACAACAAGATTTTGTTAACGAGGAAACCGCAAATGCAGAAAAACCCCGGGACCTTGTCCTGAATTGAATACGCTCAGGATTAAGCCGTTATACAAAATCTAAACCAACTTCGTATAGTTGAGACCAAGCAACTAAACCTATAGTTCACCTAGTTCCGTATGTATCCCTCCACCTCCAACTTGCAATAAGACACGCACTTGGAACAATTCCTTTGGTTCGTATTCCAAACAGTAAAGGAACAACAAATCTGTTCGGTAACAACTCTTTTCAACCAAGTGATATTAGTTTGACAAAAGGCTCTTCATTTTATCCCAATAAACTCCTTTCTCAGGTCCTTAGATCTATCTTTTCAACAACTACCAAAGTAATTGTTAAGATTATGCAATCAATACTTTTAATCACAAAGAATTGTATTGATGCCTATCTACTCAACTAATCAATCCAATTTATCACAAAGATAAACTGTTTATAGTTGGATCCTTTTCCAGTCGAAACAAGTATTGTGCACACCAAAGATTATGAACCCAAATCAGGAATCTTCTTCGTTTTCAAATCTTCTTAGACCTTCAATAAACACTTGCACACAATCAACTTGAATCTCTTGTGATCAATCACACATAGAACGGAGTCTGTTAACAATGGATTATCACAAGACGTCTTTAGATTTATAAAGAGTCTAAAGATCCCCGTCGGAACTTCGATCTAGTTAGAGCGAATCTTATATCAGAAGAGAAGATTCTCAACCATAAATAAACTAGGTGCAATCAAAGTTCAACCACCGTTAGTCAATCAAATCAATCGAAAACTAATAATAAACCACAATTATCTAGTTTCCCACCAACGGTACTAATAGAGCTTCTCAATCCCAAAAAAGTCTTTAAACTGAGCGGCCGTAACAGATTTCGCCTAATTAGGTTACTTTCCTCTCTGAATAGGTGAATCCACCAGTAACAACACAACTAGGTAGTTTTGCTGGTTCTGAGGATTAGTTTGCTAGAATGCATACTTCAATATTTATAGACCAAGGAAGTTTGGACACCAAGGAATTTCCAAAGCCGAATATTCTCAAAGATATGCAATAAAGCCAAAAACGGTTTTCATAATTCCTGGAAATGCTCTGTCCAATTAATGACCGAAATCTCAGTAGAAAATCCCCAACTAGTAAATGCACATTACTAATTTTTATTTTCTAAAGATATGCATTTTAATTGCTGGAAATTAAAAGCATATAAAAACTAAAAACCTTAATTAAAAGATTCTCAATTTATTTCGATCCGGGATTCTCCTTTAGATATTAAGGAATATCTTTGAACAATAAAAGATAAGAGTTACTACGCATGTTCAAAGTATGTCGACAACTTTACTTTGTAAATCCTTTTTTCATATTTACAATCTTGGAACCGATTTGCCACACTTCCAAACAAGTTTAGAATTTGTTCATCTGACTTCCAAGAACTATGTGATTGATTATCCTATCAAATCACCATTAATGGGTTTCACAGTTATACCTCAACATAAAGTTTCGTTTCTACCTCCAAGTGGGTACTAGGATCGGTTACACTAGTTACCATAAAATGGATAACTAAGTACTAGGATCGGTTACCACTTCTTATGGTAAAACTTGTGATCGGTTGACCAAGTTATAGGATCGGTTACACCAACTTACTAAAACTTGTTAAACCTCTTACAAGGATGGATTACACTCTCTCTTGTGATCGGTCACACCTCTTACTAGGATCGGTTACCCAATGGATAATATTTAGTCACACCAAATTCAATATATCGATCTTACCATCGTAGGTGATTACTTAAGATCGGTTTCACTAATAAAAGTCATAGTAATACAAAAGTCAGGCCTTGTGAATAGTTTTACCAAGATACATAAACAAGTTATGAGCGGTTATACTAAACACACATATTGGTAATTCAAAATATTTGCAATGAATAACAATACCAATAAGCCTATCGATTTCCCTTTCGATTCACAAAACAAGTTTATGAATTTACTTCCTTTAAAATAATGTAAAACATTGTTTCCTAGGAAGAAATCTTCACCCATACCCATATATAATCACAATATCATTCATACGATTATGTCGATGTCTTATATACAAAGTTCAAAAGATAGACATTATACTTCGTATTGTAATTCTTTAATACTATGTCTAACTAGAGTATAATCATTCATAACTTCGTAGTTATGTTTTCAATATGCACGACCTGAAAGATACGTTAGGGAATGAAACAGTTCAAGTCAAATATTACTAACCTCAAGTGGAAGGATGATGTCGTCGTTCTAGCTCCTTACTTCTTCACATTCTTTAAGTCTTCACGTAATACTTGTAATGTCTCATATCCTAATACTTTCAAGCTAACCTATACGAAGTTGACTCTAGTAAATAATCAAGCGACTCTTTAAATGAGCTTTGGTTCACTAAAATATGACAACTGAAAAAGCGGGGGTATAACAACACCACCCAATATTTCGCTTAGCAATCTATATGGACAAACTCGAATATACTTTTAAGAGAATCAACAAGACTCAATCAATTAAAAGTATATCAACGAGTTTATATCTCTCTCTTGATTTGATTTACTCAAGCAAAAACTGCGAGTTCTAATCAAATACAAGGAATAACTCGGATGGTACCAAAGACCAATATCCGGGGATCAATCAATGACAATCAACAACCAAAGTTTGGATTACTCTAATTGATGATCTAACGCACAACCTGTATTATTTCAATTATAAAGATAAAACAATATAATGCGGAAATTGAAATAACACAGACACCAAAATTTTTGTTAACGAGGAAACTGCAAATGCAGAAAAACCCTGGGACTTAGTCCAGATTGAACACACACTGTATTAAGCCGCTACAGACACTAGCCTACTCCAAGCTAACTTCGGACTGGACTGTAGTTGAACCCCAATCAGTCTCCCACTGATCCAAGGTACACTTGCACTCCCTACGCCTCTGATCCCAGCAGGATACCGCGCACTTGATTCCCTTAGCTGATCTCACCCACAACTAAGAGTTCCTACGACCCAAAGTCGAAGACTTGATGATAAACAAATCTGTCTCACACAGATAAGTCTATCGAAGGATTAATTTGTCTCCCACAGATAAACCCTAAAAGGTTTTTTTCCGTATTTTGATAATAATCAAGGTGAACATGAACCAATTGATAGTCCGGTCTTATATTCCCGAAGAACAGCCTAGAGTTATCAATCACCTCACAACAATCTTAATTGTATGGTAGCGAAACAAGATGTTGCGGAATCACAAACAATGAGACGAAAATGTTTGTGATTACTTTTTATATCTTGCCTATCGGAGATATCAATCTCAAGTCAATCAATATGATTGTACTCGTACGATAGAAGATGCAAGATCAGATCACAGAACTACGATAAAGTAGTATCGGTCTGGCTTCACAATCCCAATAAAGTCTTTAAGTCGTTAACCTGGTTTTAGAAGAAGAAAACGAAAGGTTAAAGGAGAACCGACTCTAGCACGCAAACTAGTATCACACGTAAGGTGTGGGTATTAGTTTGGCATTAATGTTAGATGTCCCCTTATATAGTCTTTCAAATCAGGGTTTTCCATTAAGTTACCTTGGTAACAAAGCAATCAATATCTACCGTTAGATGAAAACCTGATTTAGATTCAAGCTAATATTTCTCAACCTTTAGATCGAAAAATTAGCTTGTTACACACAATTGAAATGCACCCTTTAGGTTTGTTAACCGTACCCACTTGTTGGTTCAATAATAGTTAACCAAAAGGTTAGCCATATGAGCATTTCATATCAACCATGTTCTTCTCTACCATAAATAGTTCACATGACTCAAATGAACTAGTTAGGGAGTTGTTCAATTGCAAGGAAATCTTATGTAACTACACAAGACACAATTGAAGCAAAGATGATTTGATTCACTTGAATCGGTTCATGAACTTTTATAGCCACGTTTTGCAAACTGCATTCCTTAGTCTTTTTAAGTTTAAGTTCAGAAATCATCTTCAGATATATAACCTTCTAAAGTTCGCAGACTTGGTTCGCGGACTTAAGTTACCGGGCAGAGTTTACAGACTCCATCAGAAATTCTCGGGATGAGAACTTCACCGGTTCGTGGACTGAGTTCGCGGACTTAGCTTCACGCACTAGTTTGTCAACTCTAGCAGAAATTTTCGGGTTTGAGAACTTCGGCAGTTCACGGACTGAGTTCGCGGACTTGGCTCACGCCATTCTTCCGGTTCTCTTGATCAACAAAGTTCACAAACTTTGGTTCAAGGAATATGACGTATACATAAATTTGTTTCCACAACAATGCTTATATCCACCATTGGTTATGTAATCTAAACTCTCATTTCAATCATTGAAACATTCTTAGAGGACGTTATATAGTTGTTACATCATTTCTCATCAAAGCAATTTTCAAAGTGATTGAAACATATCATGACCTTCGTCACTAGGTAAAGATAAACTTGGTCCAAGCGAAAAGATTACCAACACATATTTCGAGATATAGATAGGCGAGGTATACTCGGCTCGAAATACTAAATGTGTATAATCAAATTCTATATATAGCATACCACGTTCTGTCTCAAGAAGTAGGAGATAGAATAGATAGACTTTTGAGTGATATATTAGTTCAAGTCTTCACATAACTTTTTTTCGAGAAGTTTCACCGGTTCCTTGAGTAGTTTTTCTTCTTATATGATGAATCGCCATGAAGTCCTTGAGCTCAACTACACTTTCTATCCTAGTCCGAGACTTAGCTATAGTAGACTAGAAATCAAGACTTATAGTTTTGATCACTAACATTGACAAACATTCTTGAGATAGCAACGCATGCGAGTTCGACCGAGAAATGCTTTAACAATCTCCCTCTTTGTCAATTTTAGTGACAAAACTATCAATACATATGGAATACAGAAAAATTAATGAAACTTTAGTAGCTCCTATTCCGCATGTCTAATCTTCAACGTTCCTCGAAATCTTCGTCATTTCCAAGTACTCCAATGATACCGAAGGTTGTAAGTTTAGCATCACCATTGTTGAATATTCGTAGCTATAACAATGAGAAAACATAATTCTCGATCATTGTTATACAGTGTTGTAGCTGCATAAAATCTAACTACTATATCCAACAAGATCTAATGAACATAAATCATTGAAAATCAAATATAAAAGATAAAAGTGTATAAAAATAAAGATTGACACAAGGATTTTATAGTGGTTCGGCCATTAAAAGACCTAAAGATCCATGAATAGAGGTCCTCATGGGACTTAAAACTCCATCCATGGGAGAAGAGGAGGAGCTAGAGTCTAGCTCGTAGAGGGATAGGAGAAGCAGGAGAGAAGAAGAAGGAACCCCCTCTGACCTATATCTCATTTCTTTATATAGGAGATATGGTGCACATCAAATTATATTTCTGCCCTTAGGGCTGACTAGGTAGTGACTAGATAGGATAAGGATTACAAAAGGTGGTATTATTGTGTAGTTGCTTGTAGTATTATATGGTGCACCCATCTAGATCTTGCGCCACGTGTCGAGTTCATATTTTACCCTCACAGTTTGCTCCTTTTCTCGGAGGTTCTTCGAAGAAGAATCTTCATGAAAATATTCTTTTGGTGTTGTTTTTGAGGCGAGATGAGTGCTCCAAGTTTTCACTGAAATACAAAAGCAAACTTTTTAGTTTATTCGCCTTTTTTAGGGTGACGACCCTTTCGGCTTGTTGTAATATTTCCACCATTAGTGTTTTGAATAGCAATCGCGAAGTTGCTCCTTCGTCGTGCTCCATTATGGCATTCTCCAAATGCGCCTTGGTAAATTTGGTGAATGATCGTGTCTTTCACGAGTTGCATTAATTGGATTTCAGGTAACTCTTAATGCTTTGAGATATAATCCTTAAGCTTTTTCTCCATGGTGGAGTGTTGTTTTCTCCCTTTCTCATAGTGTGTAGAGGGGAATTTCCCCTGTGCGCCTAGCATCTCATCGTAGTCGTCATCGTGGGTTTTTATACCAGATGTGAAATACTCTTTAGGTCAATTTGTTTATTAACCTCTTTTATCAAGTATATGTCCTCCATTTTTTCTGGGACATCGTAAGTCCAGCTTCGTGGTGGTCCACCATTTGTTTGCTGCGAGTTTATGAGTTCCACATCTTTTGTTGTGATGTGCCCATTGCATAGCTAAGAAATTCTCCATCGTTGACTGGTCTTCTTAAGGATTCTCCTTTCTCATACAAATGTGACAATGAATTTAATCACCACTCGTCGTTGTGGGGTGACGATCCTATTCTTTTGTTGCTCCATTTTTTGGCACTACTGTTGATGAATGAACTATGTAGGGGAATACGATTTGCTCCTTTGTAGTATGCATACTTTCCCTATTCTCATATTCAGTTCTGAGGCATAGGTGGTGCCCCTGCTGGATTCAATTCATTATGCTATCTCTCCTTTGAGTTTATTTTTTAGCTTTATTGTATTAGTAGTTGGTGATTAATTCCAACTAACTATTGTAATTAATGAGATTAATGTTCTCCAAGCTCTCCTTGGGCCTCCATGATGCTTCCCGACACTGTCGTCAAGGGTTTGTTAGGACGAAGATCGTGCTCCTCCCTTTGTTTTGTTTTATGGTTGGGATGGGCATCGTGCTTCACCATTTGTTTAATGGTTGCGATGGACATCGTGCTCCATCATTTGTTTAATAATTGCGATGGACATCGTGCTCCATCAATGGGATTGTTGTATGGCTATCCTCCTGATAGCTTATAGAGCGGTGTGCCTTTCTTGGATTTTGGTCGTTTCATCCTTTGGAGCGAGCTTAGTTTTTACTGTTAATTTCGTGCTCCTGGAAAAATTGTATTTTACGTCGTTGGCTCCGTTTGGCTTTGTTTGCTCGGATCGCCCTTGCTTCTGCTGGCCTTCGGTTGGTATTTGAAACAAACTGGAAAAATGTATTTTTTGTCGTAGGGGGGAATTGTCCTTTGTTACTCCATGATGTGGCGTCATTGTGGGACTTTACTTCGATTCGTCCATCCATCTTGGGAGGTAGTTTTTCCTCTTCGCGGTGCCTCATTAGTATGAATGGGTTGACCCTGAAATCGCCTTCTTGTAAGGATTCATAATTGTAACTTGTTTACAAAATCTTTCTCGCATGTGTGCGGTTTGGTTATGAATTTTCATTTCATTTTTTCATTTTTTTAAAGAGATTTTAGTATGATACTTCATCTCATGACCATTGTTGAGTGGTCGTGTTGGCGGTGTGGCATTTCACTAAATGCCCCTTCCTTCATATACTGTAATAAGTACTCCTTTGGACGGTCACACCTCGCCCTGGGTTAGTGCAGAATTTCAACTTCAGAGAGCAAGATTATCTCCTTGCATCGGGTGGCCCTTCCGATAGCTTGGTATCGTACTATGCTCCGCCTTTAATCATCGTAGTGGTATTCGTGCTGAGTAGTGGCCATTTGTTGGAAAAAAGGTGAGCTTATGTTTCACGAGCTTAGCTCGACTTTGTGCCTATTAATTTATTATTTTATGGCTGGGGAGAGACTCCATGGGACCATCGTCTTGTTAAGATATTTTCTTATTAGCATCTCGGACTCGGAGTGTCTTCACCACGTTGATGGTTACTGTTTGTAATATTTCCCCAATAGCGTCGTCGGGGTGAAATATTTTCATTCGTGTGCCTGTTTGCTTCAAGTGTTGATAACGATGGAATGACGCTCCATTTTGATTTCGTCTTCTTGGCCATGGGACTAATGTTTATGAAGTCCGATTTCTCATCATTTTAGGTTATGCTTTTCATAAGCCCTCGTGCATGTTCTGAGGCGCTGGATGAAGGTGTAATTTTCTCCGATACATCGTCAGAGACGATAATATTCAATAAGTAATTTTTTTTGTAAATACTTATTGAACGTCCCATCTTGGAGACTTTTTGAGTAAGTCCTCGTGCTCCTTTCAAGGCACTATCTTACTAACATTATTGTCTTTAGCTTGTGATGCTTTTATTTTGTGGTTCTGAGGGTAATTTTTGTGCATGCTGTCGATCCAAACATGGGTGACAAGGTCAAGGAGTGATCAATTTCTTAATTGGACAAGGCATCTCTTATGGAGTTGGATTTGGAGTATGACAAATCTCCCTTCTCGCCTTAATTTTATGCCTTATTGGGCTTGGATTTTAATAGTATCCTGTTTAGGTTACACTTGCCCCTAAGTCACTGGTTTGTTGACCATTTTGCGTAGGGCGATACCTCGGTTGGATGATTCATTCCTTAGCCAGAGACAAGTACCCCAATTCTGGATACCTCCTGTTATGACAGGACATCATCCGATTTCAGGATCGTTATGGCATTACCTTAGGTCTGTTTCCGTTTCAGGTAGCTTGGGTATTGTTCCCGCATCATTCCTTGTAGAATGGAAGGTGTGGCTAGCACCGTGCCATAATCCTGATGGGCTTTTAAAAGGCTATTGTTTGAAATCTTAATTTTCTAACTATATGCAATGCAAAAAGCAAATATATAAAAAAAACAAAAATAGATCCAAAATACGAAAGAAATTCAAAAGAAATAATTAAAACAAACAAAAAGAAAATATTTATACTATTGTTCTAGATGGAAACTCATCGAAGTCATATAGCCTTTGCTAGTTCGATTTCGTGGCCTCTTTTAGCGATTTGTATACTCCATATTTAATGGTATTAAAGGAATGTATCCTCCGAAATATACCATATTTAATGGCCTTGAAGGAAGGTATCTCCGAATTTTGTCATTCTCGTTAGAATGGTAAGGGACTCTCATGTCTCTTGTTGGAGATGCCCGCCGTTGCTTGGGTACATGACCTTCTTAACAGTATTTTCCTTTCACAGAGGATTATATGGAGATCTTATCTGGCTCCCTATTTTGCACGTCATCGGGGCTTAAATTGTAGGTGTCGGGCGCGTCTGGTTTCTTCGTGGATCGCCTTCTACGACACCAAATTTTTTTTTGCGTCTTTATATACTGACTCATGATAGTCAATATCAGTTGTTTCGCTGATGGTGGAGACTAGTTCATGGTTTGGCCTTCTTTGAGTGTAGCCATGAGTTACCGAGCGATGTAGCTCTGGATATAATTACATGGGTGAGTTCACTTTTTTTTTTTGTTTCTTTTTTTTTGGTAAGTATGTGCTATCATTACTGTGGTTGTAATTATATTTCTAGCATGTACTTCACCTCTGGCATCAGGATTGTGCATCAAGGGAGTCATCATTCGTTTCGGAGCTGAATTGTTATGTTAACAATTGTTTCATCCTTTTAATTTTATCACAATGTGCAGGGCCCTTCAATACGAGATGCTCCTACAAGTTAGTATATAATATAACTTAATTTTTTATTTTGTTGTGAATAGAGCTGGCAAACAAGCTGAAACCTGCGGGTTAACCGGTACCCGGGCCGCGAAAACCCGAATCCGGCTTGGACGGGTTATAAACAAGTCGGGTGCGGGTTAGGGAAATGGCGGCTTGTTGGAAAATGGGTTAACCTGTCCCAGTCCGTAAATCCTCGGATTAAACCCGTCAACCCGTCTACAACACCCAATTAATAAGTTATATTTAATCCCTACCGTCAGATTATTCTAGGGTTAATCTTATCCATACGTTTAAGGTATAAAAGGATAAACCTAAAACTAAATGAAGAGATATCATTCTCTTTTCTTCTTTCTTTTCTTCTTCTACTCCTTCTCTTCTCCTCCGTTCTTCGGCAGCCGAATCTTCAAATTTGGATACGTAATCTTCAAAGCAATTCATACCCTTCACCTTTTTGACGTGTTTTTGATCTTCTAATTTGAAACTCTTTGCCATTAAATGGTCGATATTTACAGAAGCCCCTTTAATCTAGTAATCGATTTGTTAGATGAAATAAGGATTTGTTGGCTATTGATCATATAGAATTGGTAAGTCTCTCTCTGTTCTATTTCAAAGATTATTCTTCTTGAATAGATTTTGATTGCCTTGATTTTGAATCTGAAATTGATTTTGAATCTGAGTTCGATTTTGAATTGGTTTTTTATTTTGTGTGATACACTAATTGTTCTTCTTTCTTGGCAGTTATTTGTGAAATACCATACACCAACCTTGTGCAGCGATGTTAGATAGATATTTTTCTCAGTGTTCTGCATTTTTCTTTTATTCTGTGACGCTACCGGTATGTAAATCTAATTAATCCCCATGCTAAAACCAAACAAGCCGAAGAATTATATGCAATCTTGTTTAATTATACTAATCAAAATTTAGATTTTTGGTATTAAAGTAAAGAAATATATACAGACCCATTCAATTGATTAGTTATCCCTCCTTTGGTTGTTTTGTTCTAGTTAATGTTGATGCAGATAACCTATTCAATTGATTAGTTTTTGTATTAACCTAGTAATTGATTATATAGACTTGTGATTTTGGTAAAGTATTCTTTGAAATTGGGCCGTCAGTGATGTTGTTTTGTATAAAAATGTAAGTTACAATGGCAAAAGCCTATCTCATTTTGCCAACACTAAGAATTTTAGCTTGAATTAGAGAAAAAGAAATGAAAAGACAGATTCCACTCTTTCAGTTGGTCTTAATAATTTAGGTGTGCATGTCAGTTATATGAAACGAGTATTTGAATTCCTATAAAATGGAAATTTTGGTTATAGGTACACAATAATATTATTGGGATTGTATTGTCAGCTTTATGTAACTGACAAGTTGACAAGCTAGATTGTTTAGCCAGCGAAGTGGAACTGGTGGTTGTTTGGTTGGTTAAGTAAAATGTTGGGTGGAAATATTTGTCGCTATTTTGAACTTCAGAGAATGTTATATATCTTGGCTTGTGGGGTGAATCTTTTTGTCCTTTGTTCTTTTTATAACATATAGTAGAGTAGTGGTTTCGGCTTTCAAGGATTTTGTGAAAAGATGGGTTTGGACTTGTTAAGCAATTTCAGCTAGTGTCATTTGTGCCACATTTGGTTCTGAATTTATTTGGCATGTATATGCTTATTAAAAATGGAAGTTTCCTTGTCGCTGACTTATTATCATTCCCCCTTTCTTGCTTTCGTTTACAGTCAGGTGGGACAGACCTTCGACGTTCTGCCAGGAAGAGGAAGCGTTTACAGTCAGTTAAGGAGTCATTTACTAGTTCAGTAAATAATGGATGGGATTGTCGTGTGTTTAAATGATTTTTGTTTCATTTATAACTTCCATTACCTTACTCAGGATATAGTTTCTGTAGATATTATTTTAAATGCGTGAACCTTTTTAATAAATTCTTGGCTTGTTTTGACCCATTAATTAGTGTTGGTGTATGACATTGTTTTCCATTTTTTAGCTTCTTTCATATGGTGGTGTTGTACTGATGTTCTTCTTTTCTTTCTCCTTCCGCAATTGTTGTTGTTGCTATTGAAGTAGAGATTGTAGCGATGTGTAATGTAGCAGTGTGTAATGCCTTGATCTTGAATGTGCGAGTGCAGTGAATGAGTTAGATGAATGTTAGGTTGCAGGGAAAGTGCTTTAGATGGCCTGAATGTGGCCGAAAATAAACCAGGAAACTGAGGAAACTCTGTCAACATCAGTTTCTGGCAAGTTGACTGACAAGAAACGGGTCAACCCGTAATCCCGCAAGCTTAATCCGTTACGGGCGCGGGTTGAAGAAATGATAACCTGTGAAGAATATCGACCCGCAGGTTTTGGTCTGTATTAACCCGAACCCATGTAATCCGTAACAAGCCAGCCCCAACCCGCCCGTTTGCCAGTTCTAGTTGTGAGTACAATAGAAGTGGGATAAGAATTTTAAGCTCCCTCCACCATCATTGTAGGATGACGACCCTCTTCGCTCATAGCGGTTATGCTACTGTTTGTTTGGTGCAACAACATTTTCACTTCGAGTTTGGAAGCAGCAAATAGTGTGGACATCGGTCACCATTTATTATGTATGGATAATGGTTCCTTTGATTTTCGTCATCGGAGGGGAACTGTCGTCCTTCATGCCATTTAGTTTGGGTAACGACTTTATTATTGCCTTAGGATAGACCTTAGTCTTTATCCATCAGTTATTTATTTATACCAAGGATTAAAAAATCCTTAATGTTTCCTCGTCATTACTAGTGAGGTAGAAGCCATACTGGCTAATTTTGTTTGCATTTGTATGCCTTTAATTAATATGAGAGCTCGTCTCTTTACTCCTTCATGCTGTAATGGGACTCCGGAGGGTGGCATCGTTAAGCTGCTTAAATTTTTGGTTTAGTTAACGCCTCTTTGTTGGGCTTGCCATATTTCCATGGCTTGGTCTGGTGTTTAACAGACATCAAGTGATTTCGTCTTTCATATCTCATGTGATCGGGATCAGACTCCTTCTACCGCACATGTTATATTACAGTATCGACTGGTAGTGAACTCCAATCGACTGTTTCATCATGGCAGCGAAGCCTTACTCCTCCGAGGTTGTTTCGCCTTTTGGATTTAACGCCATTTTGGATCCTTCCTTGTTATAAAGGATGAAAAGAGCTTATTGACGCAGGACTGTCATCATGTAAACCAGTCTTGCTTCGTCGAGTTGTCGACTTGATTTTTGTTTTGTGCCATTCTCGTCATTGGCGTTGTGATAGCTAGCCAAGTAGTTTGCGGTAGTGAACATGGCAAGTTCGAGCTCATGGTTTGCAAGCTTCTCGAGTTGGTACTCGATAATAACGGATATTGGTGATAAATTCCAATTATTCATTTCTACTTCTTCGACTTTGCGTCTTTGGGATTCACCTGGTTTCATGACCGCTAGTATTACCCGTTGTTTTTATTTATGAAATGATTCATAGTATTTTTGATCAGAAGTCTCCATCATGTGGAGTTGTCCTTCCAGTTTTATCGCCGTCGGATTTTCATCAATGTTCGCCACTATTGCGAGATCCTTCAGACCATCTCATCACTTAAAGCATCGTTCTGGCATATGATACTGGGTTTTCTTTCATGATTGCTTCTCCGAGATAATCGTCTAGGTGATATTGTTAGTGTGTTCAATCAATCCTCCTTGGATCGGTTCGTCCGATGCGGCTAAAAATTACTCGAGATGGTTTGTCCGATCTCGTTTTGAGTGGAGCTGATGAGCCCGAGTTGGTATGATTACATCATTCTCTTTCCGATGGTCGGATGGATAATCACAAATTAGTTCGTCCGAGTTCATCATAGTAATGTTACTCGACATGACTTCGCCATTTGGGAAGCATGCGGGTGCAGTTCGTCACGATAATAAAGAATGGTGATTATTTCAAATCAAATATCTAATTATGGAAGTGAAATTTCACTCCTTTATACATCGTTGGTGCCCGCACAATTCTCAGCACGAGTTGGCCTCTCTCGGATGAGGTTGGGTTTATACAAACCATTTAGCTCGTCGTGACAGCGAGACTTGGTATCGTGACCATGTGGGTGGGTGAATTCTCTTTTCACCATTAATCGTCGTGGATTGTCATCATTGCTTTCATTATTGTGAGGCTCTTCAGGCCTTATCATCATTATGGGACATCGACACATCGTTGTGGATTGTCCTTCTGGAGTTGACTCGTCCGAGCGAGTCAATCTGCCAGCCCCGGATCAGTTCGTCCGATGTGGCTATAAACTATTAGGGACGGTTTGTCCAATCCGACTTGAGTGGAGATGATGATCCCGAGCTACTTCTCTGAGATACTACTCCGAATTAGCATGATTACACCACGATCCTGCTGATGATCGTATCGTCTGAGTTCTTTATGATAATGTTACTTGGCATGGCATCGTCATCTAGGATTAAGGCAGTCGTGTCCTTCTTGGAAACACAATAATAGATATTGGTGGGTTAACTCCAATCGTCTGTATCATCATGGAAGTGAGATTTTACTCCATCATACATCGTCATGGTCACTTCGTAAGTGCATGCACAATTTGCATCTTCGACTGCCTCTGGCTTCTTTATTGACAACACGAGCTGGTGCTCGTCCGAATTAATTTGTCCTCCTTGGAGGTGGTTATAAATTATTTCTCCGAGCAAGTACTCCGAGTTGGTATGATTACATTATTATTTTTCCGATTATCGGATGGGCGATAACGAATTGGTTCGCCAGAGTTCATCATGGCTTCATTAATTAGGAAGTGATTGTAATAGCAGTTCGTCTAGGAACCATGGTGATAGGGATTAACTCCAGTCGACTGTCTCGCCTTGGCGGTGATATTTTACTTCGTCAGTATAGTCACTTCGTAGGTGTGTGCACAATGTGCAGTTTGAGTGCCTCTGGCTCCTCCGCTGTCAGCACGAGATGTTGCTCGTCCGATAAGTTTATTGATCAAGCCATTTAGTTGGTCCAATCAACTATCTCATTATGGAAGTCAGCTCTAACTCCGTCACTTATCATCACGGTCTCTTCATAAGTGCATGCACGATTGGCAGCGCGAGTATCTGTGGTTTCTCCATTCACAGCACGGGTTATTGCTCCTCCGATGAGGTTAACCAAATCAGTTATTTGGCTCGTCGAGGTAGCAAAAGTTTGGCATCACATTCATCTGGTGGGCGAGTTCTCCTTTCACCATTAGTCACCATGGACTCCAACCACCGGAAAGCTTGTCCTCTGGGTTAGTATTTCTCAAGATTTTGTTTACAAAAGATTGGATATGTTTTTTACGTCTGCATTAACATATATTTATCTATCTCGTTGTGTGGCTCCTATATTGGAAGTGTTCATTATTTAGAACTCCTTTTGTGGTTGTACTTCTCTGTTCTGGATAGCAGCAATGGTCATTGCCTTTTCATGACTTCATTAGGAAGTTTAGTTCCGTTCTGTACAGAGTGGGTTTAACCTTCTTGTGTGATTGACAAGTTCTGATTTGCTATAAAAGTGATTGGTGATTAATTCCGATCAACTATTTCATCGGATGACTATTTTGTTCATCATTACTGGTAGCATGAGCTAGACCCATCTTGGGATCGTTTGGGACTTCGTCTGTAGGATCAGAATCTCGCAGCAATAATGCCTCAGCGAAATTATTAACAACACAACACATTAGTGTCGCAAAACAACTTCAGAAACGAAATAATAAACGACGTCAGCTAAATCATGAGAAAAATGTGATGGTCCTGCGAAAATTAGAGAGTTTGCGAGATTAACATTTGTAAGGATGCGAGAATGTCGCAAGTCATATACGAAAATAAAGGACAGATTAGCTGTCATCCACTATGTAATTCCCTATAAGTAGCCGCTCAGTTGTAAAGGAAATGAGAGATCTTTTCTAAAGTGAGAAGCAAGTAAATAGGAGAGAGAAAATTTAGAGCAGTGGTTATTCTTGATTCCTTTATCTTTTCTTGTAAGATTGTTCAAAGATTCATCAATAAAATTAAGATTGTTAATCTAAAATGAGTTGAATGATTAATGAAATCTTGTGAGGAGTGTAGTGTAGGATTTCCTGCAACTACATAATGGCGCTAGAAACAGGGAGAGATTGAAGATTATTCTAGAAAAAATTGAAGATTAATATTGAGATTTGTGAAGATTTGGAGTAATTAGTTACGAATTTTACATAATCTCTTGCAATTTGTTAACATTGAAGAAATTGATAGAAGAAGAAATACATCAGAACAACCAACTACTGTTAGAAGAAGCAAGAGCATTGCTGGAAGGGAAATAAGTGAAATGGGAGAATCTAATAGAATGAGAAATAATGGAGAAAATCAAATTCAACCACCAGTTCAACAAACACTAGTACACGGAAGGAATACAGATTATGATAGGGTGAGTATACACACTTGGCAATCAAATTCAGCAGAAGAAGTAGAAGAAGAGCAGCAACCAGAAACCATAGACAGGTAGAGAGAAATCAAGAAGCAGATGAAGGAATAATTCATGGAGATGAGGAAATTGGAGCGTTAGAAACGTTGAGACGAAGAATACATGAAGAAAGAAGAGCTGAGGCAGAAGAACGTGCAGATCTAACAAGGCAAAATCACGAATTGAGGATGAAAAATATGAGACTACAGAGTAGAAGATCGAGAAGTACTACAAAATTATATTCAAGATCGACTAGAAGAGAGATGAGGCGAAACTCACCCACAATTAATGCTGGAAATAATATTCAAGAAGAAATATCAAATCCTAATGAAGAACATCGCGAAAATAGAGAAAGGACTGATGATCGTTACGTTCCACAAAATGAAACTTTTGATGGTAGGCAGAATGATAGAAATCAAGAGAATGGACAACGTCAGGGACGAAATAATCAAGGTGGCGAAGGGAATCGAGAGGAAGGAAGGAGAATTTTACATGAGAGAGAAGCTCAAAGAAATCAACAAACGATTGAGAAGAAATTGAAAGACATTATGCTGAACAAGCACGTTTAATTTGCGAACGTGAAAGATTGAGAGCGAAAATGGAAGAACAAGAGCTTCAGGAGACAATTCGCCAGAATAATCACGACAATCGAGAAAGAAGGCGTACGCAAAACCGGAATAACGGTAATATCAATGAAGAGTATGATAGAGTACAGAGGATGGCTGAAAGACAGCGAATGGAATTGATAAGAAATGAACAAAATCATGGAGGGGAAAATGAGGGACATCATCATATGCGAATTCGAGATAGAGATGAGCAAGAGAATCGCAGAAGAAGACGAGATGAAGATGATGAAGAAGAAACGCAAAATTTCGCGAGAGAAGAAAGATATGAACGCAGAAGAAGGGAGGCGAAATTAAAAAGACCAATGGATCAAAATTCAGGTGTAAATAAACAAATCTTAAAAGAATTAGAATAAATGAGAGGAATGCTAAATAATAGAGGAGAAGTAGGCAGAAGACAATTAGATGAAGCTATAAAAGAAGATGCGAAAACTCCATTTACAAGGGATGTACAACTAGCAGAAATACATCCGAAATGCAATTTGCCCGCATTAACCAGCATTTTTGATGGAACAACTTGTGCAATTCAACACATTAAAGCCTACGTGAGGTGCATGTTGCAATGGGAAAATCATGATGTCGTATTATGCAAGTATTTTGCATCCAGCTTAACAGGGGAGGCGTTAAAATGGTTCGAAGGTCTACCAAAGAATACAATAACATCCTTCAATTATTTGCAGACTACATTCCTGGGGGCATACATAAGTAACAATTCTTCGCGACCTGGTATTGAAGACGTGTTTGGATTAAAACAAAGGATTTGCAAAAGTTTGAAGCACCTAACTAAAAGGTGGAGGACTATGTGTAGCGAAATGGCTGGTCGTGTGGATGAGAGAAATCTTATCTTATCATTTATCAATGCTATGTTTGCAACCAACCTATTGTATATCCAAATTTTCAGAGTCAAGAATACGATCACAATGACTGAATTGCGAGAACTTCAGGAAGAATATATTGCTCAAGAGGAAAGGCAAAATGATATGGAATCATACCCAGTTCACAAACAACGAATGCAAGCTTATTACCCAAGCTAATAAACACAGTGGCGAGCACTTTGCAAGTACAACAAGAGAAGGTGACCGGCAACAATCAACAGAAACTGGTGGCTATGGGAAGCCGAGATCAAGAGAAGTATGAAAGAGAAAGAAATATCTACAATCATGGTGGAAATAACAAGATTCAAAGACTCGATCAGTCACAAGAAACTTATGGAGGTCAAAGACAAAACTATAATAGAGGACAAGGAGGTCACAAGGTAGTATGGGAAGAAATCAAGATGCCACCTCTAAATGCAAGTATGGAGAAAATATGGGAAGCTATAATTTTGATGGAGAATATACCAACACCATGGAACATGGGAACGGAACCACCTCCAAACCACAGAAGTCATGAGTTTTGTTCTTATCATCATTTTCATGGACATACTACAAATGATTGCAGAAATGTAAAAAGAATTATTCTGAGAATGATAGATCAAGGAAAACTAAACCACTTTTTGGTAGAGCACCCACAATATCAACCATTGCCACCACCACCAGAGCATCACAAAGTAAACACGATGAAAAAGAAGGAAACATTCTTCATAGAAGTTGGTGAAAAAGCAAAGAATCTATTCTGTCACTCTATCGTACATTCATACAAGACAATTGAAGATTTTCATGACAATGTTTTAGTAGAGTGTTCGCAAGAGATAATGATGGAAGAGAAATTACGAATATTGCAAAAATCTCGCCACTAGAGGAATGGCAGAAACAGATTATTTCTTTTACCGCAGAATAAATCCCCGAAGGTGGAGAGGTACATGACAATCCATTGGTAGTAAAATTAGAAATTAATCCAAAACCGAAAGAAGATGAGGATGATGAAGCTGAAGATTCATGGGCAATTAATAGGATTCTAATCGATACTGGAAGCTCTGTGAACATCTTATTTTATCATACTTATAAAACTATGGGAGGAAGAGATGATGATCTTATACCATCAACATATAAGATATATGGTTTTAATGGTACTGCCAAAAATCCTAAAGGGGAGGTTACTATGCGAATTCCATTGAAGGGAATATCTTCTGAAATCCTGTTCTGTGTCGTTGACATAGAATCACCCTACAATGCATTAATTGGTCGACCTTGGCTACATGGGATTCTAGATGTAGCTTCAACTTTCCATCAGTGCATCAAATTCCCTCACCCCAGCGATGTAGAAATCATAAAGGGAGATTAGGTTGAAGGAAAGAGGTGTTACGAAACTGAGGTAGAATCCTGCGAAGGAAGAGCAAACAAGAAGGAAAGTTGGCGACACAAAATCAAAGAGACACAAAGAAGTGAGAGGTTGATGGTGGATGCAATCGAACGAAAAGAAGAAGAGATGTTGCGAAACTAATGCTAGCTCAGAATAAAAAATGGTGAAGATACCACTACCAAGGAAGCAGTAACTGAAAATAACAAAGAAGTAGAGAATGACAAAGGTAATAAAAATAAAAAATGTATGAGTGATTGATTTGTTGCGACACTCTCGCAATAAATAAAATTCTCAAAATACATTTTATTGAATGACAAAATTGAGATTGCGAAATGCAAATACGATATGATGATGTGCGAGAATCTCGCAGAGATAATGAATTCTACAAAAGACAATCAGAGAACAATGACAAAAGAGAAAGGGTCGAACCTTTATGGCGTACACCCTAGTTCACGAATACAATTTCGCAAGAGGCAAATGTAAGACCTAAAGTACGTCATATAAGGGGGTACCTGTTGCATGGCTCAGGGAAAGTCTACATCGTCACCGGAACCTGAATCATGGAGATTTGGGGTCAATAAAACCCATCCGGGAGAGGCACCTTGGATTCTCAGTTTAAGCATATGACTTAGGTTGGGCGACTAAGGTAATAAGGACTCTCCCAAGGAGTGCAGAATCTGACCAAGGCGCTGAGGTACACGGTTGAGTCAAGAGTTTCAGGGGCGTCTGGAGCGTACCTTGCCATTATTGACAAGTCTTGGCTTATACTGCACTCGGCCCGAAGAAAACCCCATTTAGGGCGCAGTCTCGTAACCATAAGCCCTATAGGTAAAAGGGATAAGAGGCTGCGAAAACAACTGGTTGTTGTTAAGACCGGATGGGAGGAGCCAACCTTGTATGGTAGAGGTACGCCTCCTTGAAGGGGCAACCAGGGGGAAGATAAGGGCGGCACCCTCCATTAGGGAGCTGATAAATGTCTTAAGACGCAAATGTCATGAGGCTTTTTACTCGCAAGGGTATTAAGGCTTGTCATATTTGTGCGATAATCCTGAAGAGGCAATAATACAAAAGAAAAAGATAAGACGAGATCAATGGGTTTTCGCATGAAAGTGTGAAGACGTCCTGCGATTTCGTCGCAAGACGGCAATATCATGGGGCTTTATTTTCGCAAGAATATTTAGGCCTGTCATATTGTCGCAACATTCCTGAAGAGGTCATAATACAAAAAAAAAGTTAAGGCAAGATCAATGGGTTTTTGCATGAAAATGCAAGGACGTCCTGCGATTTTGTCGCAATGACAAGAGGTGGCATAATAAGACCTTTAACTAGGAAGGCAAAATAAGACCACACAGACATGAGATTTTGAAAAGAATCAAAATTCACTTCGCATATGATTTATAAATTATACATAAACAATTGCGAAGTTGAGGCACAAAATAAGAAAAATCTGCAAAATCTCTCATTTGGATACAAATAATAGAGGAAAGTATGGGAATGAATGAAATTAGAAAATGTTATTTGTCTCCATATGATAGATTTACGCAAAAATTCAAAAATTAATGATTATGTTGATTAACCGTATTGCAAGGAAGAATTGTTTTAATGAATGCAGGTCAAAATGAAAGAAACTCATATATTAAAGAATATGAGGAACCAAAAGAATTCGTAAATATACAGAAAGAAGGAATAAATGTACGAGTATTACAGAAGATCAAAGAAAGAAACAAAGACTACTTCTTAGTTGATCCTTCATCATCTTCATCAGACTTGTTCCCTTCTTCGTCTGCATCAGAACTTTTATCTCCATCAGAACCTTCATCACCATCAGATTCTTCATCATCAGCTTCGCTATCAGAAATGGTCAGACTAGGAATGTTCTTTGGGATCTCCTCCAAGAGACAAGGATAATCAGTGAGGAATACTATGGTCATCACAAACCATTTGAATAGTTTGATTGCGAAAATGCAGAGCATCGTTCTTAAAGTTCGCAACAGTGATCTTGATTTGATTCTTTAATCTAGAATACTTGTCGTTGCGAGAAGAAAGATTCTTTGCGAGTTCCTCTTTTTCAGCTTCAAGTTCCTCAATTCTTTCGCGATATCTACTTTCAGAATCTGCGAGCAAAAGGCAATCAATTAATAACTTGATGAAAATTCATAAGAAACAAAAGATTAGTGAAGAAGAACAGTTAATAACCTTCTCTGTCAGAAATCATATCTCTAATCAAGGCTGTATGCTCAACTTGGAGACTAACATTTACACCTAAATCTTTTCTGGCATCGTCTAAGATTTTCGCAGCCCAAGCGAATTCATCCTCATTATTTATAAGAGACGAGAACGAATTTGGTTTTCTCTTTCGCAGAGCTCATTCTTGCGGTTAGCTTCATCTCGTTCAAGTTGAACTTCAAGAAGGGTCTCTTGGAATTTCGCCAAAGCCTTAGCACCTTGATCAGAGATGCGATCCTTATCATCTATGAGACCGCTAATTTTGGTTCTTAACTCATTTTTTCTCTTTAGAATTAAGAAAGAACGCTTAAATCGGTTGGCTAAGCCTAAACTAGATCTATGGTCAATCTAAGAGGCGAAATTTGGATCTCAGTTCATTCAGAGAAAGAGATGAAATTTATCATTTGAGAAACTATTTAAAGATTTATTAAGACGCTCAAGAAGGGTATCATTATCCAAGGCATTAGGAAATGAACGAAGAATGGTAGCTTCATCAGAAAGACCATAAATGTCTGCAAAAAGGATCAATTAAATAAGATAAAAACAGGATGAATGAATGAAGGGAAAGGAGAAAAGTAACATACCATAGAGTTGATTATTAGCTTGCTGAAGACTAGAGATTTTATTCTTGTACGAAGAAGAATCAATTTCTAGTTGTTTGTTCTTCTCGCGAAGACATTTGACTTCAGCTTCCAGTTCCTCATTCTTTGTACGAAATTGAAGATTCTTCTTTTCAAGAATTTCGCGTCTCCTCCAGATCTGAGGCAACAGCGAAAGAAGCTTTTCCAGCCTGCGAGAAAATGTAAAAAGTATTAAAATAGAAAGAGATTTTGAGTTACATAATGAAGAAGTAAAAGAGTAAAGAAAGCATACCAGACTATTAAGAGAATGCAGGAAATTGGGAGTCCGATCTAGAAACTCCGCGAAGAGAATTATCACCATCCATAAAGGAACATCGCAAATGTAGCGAGAGCTTTGCAGGTATTAGCGAATTGACTATCTCCCATTCCTTGCAAAGAATCAGAAAAGAGGCCAGAGAGCTTAGCCATAGAAGATTCAGATGGAGAATCTTCATTTGCAGCAAGGTCATCATTATCCTCATCATCATCACTCTCGGAGTTTTCATGAGAAGGAATATTTGAAGGAGAGGAAGAACGGATTTTTCTCTTCTTTGAAGGAGGAGCAGTTGGTTTTTCCCTGCGAAGAGCACCTTTGCCTTTATCACCAGTCTTCGCAACATTGGCAGGCTCTTCTATTTCAGCAATAATCTTCACACACAGATAGAAATAAGAAATAGAGGCAACATATACTGTTTAAAATCATAAGAGAATATTTCTTACCTCATGTGTATGAGCGAAGAGCTAACAAGGTACTAGCCTTCCCAGTCCTGTGATAGCTATCTTTCAGTTTCTGGATCTGTAGAATGTCGCAAGAATCAGCGAACAAAAGAATAAAGACAAATAAAGAAATAAAGTGGTGAAACTGGAAGAACATACCTCTTTCTCCTTCTCGGGCCAAGAGAATACCCAAGGTTGATAGAAGCGAGATTCTCAGGAAGAACATTTGACCCAGCAATGTAAGGTCCTTTCAGCATCAAGGGAAAAACACACCATTTATCATCTTTGGATTGGCGAGGAGTTGTGTTCTTACCAGTGCCAATCAATGTCTTGCATGAGTATTTTAGCTTCATCAATATTATCTTTCCTTTTCAAGCGAATACCCCAGCGAGTATTCTCTTTCTTCATGGATATAATTCATAGTTTTCGAAGAAATTCGCTATGTATATTTTCAGCGACTATCTCTAGATCTACGAATTTAGGATCCCTAAGCTTTGGAGTAAAGAGATCCTTTACCAGCACCACGGTTAGCGAACTCTAGCATCAGACGGATGCAATCCCCACTCAATTGGAAGATAGCTCGCGAAAATCCCGAGTGAGCGAGAATTTCATAGAACAGGAGGAATATCTGGGTCATAAAGAGGAATGGGGAGACCTGCGAGAATTTGACCTAGCGAAATTATGATTGATTGATCATCACAATTGATCAGAGAAAAGTTTGATAGAAAGAATTGACTTGGCACTTTCACCAGGAATGGTAGAAAGTGTGAAACCTTTCTCAGCAAGATCTTTTTGGACGTCTTTTAAGTTTTTCTCATTTTTGGCCACTTGGAGGCATATTGAATATAGAGTATGGGAATGATAAAAAGTAAGAAGATTGAAGAGGGAAGAATTACAGTAGCAGAACTTACGGAAGAACAATAGAGTTGCAGAGATGAGAGATAAAAAGAGAAGAGAAAGTAAAAAAAATGGAAAGAAGAGTAAGAAGAATATAAAGAAGATTTTTTTACTCGAAGAAATAAACACCATTAATGCGAAAAGACGTGAGCGGTTGAAAAGCAGCGGTTACAGAAGACGTGTCAAGAAATAGATGGAAGAAAGATACGTGTGATAAATGCAGAATATGAAGAGATGACATGCGGCATTTCTCACATCATTCTCTACTTGCAGAGAAGATATGAGAAGAGGCAAGATGTAGGATCAGAATCTCGCAGCAATAATGCCTCAGCGAAATTATTAACAACACAACACAGCAGTCGCAGAACAACTTCAGAAACGAATAATAAACGACGTCAGCTAAATCATGAGAAAAATGTGATGGTCCTGCGAAAATTAGAGAGTTTGCGAGATTAATATTTGTAAGGATGCGAGAATGTCGCAAGTCATATCCGAAAATAAAGGACAGATTAGCTGTCATCCACTATGTAATTCCCTATAGATAGCCGCTCAGTTGTCAAGGAAATGAGAGATCTTTTCTAAAGTGAGAAGCAAGTAAATAGGAGAGAGAAAATTTAGAGCAGTGGTTATTTTTGATTCCTTTATCTTTTCTTGTAAGATTGTTCAAAGATTCATCAATAAAATTAAGATTGTTAATCTAAAATGAGTTGAATGATTAATGAAATCTTGTGAGGGGTATAGTGTAGGATTTCCTGCAACTACATCGTCTTCACGAGATTGGATTGGTCCATAAAGGTTTTTACTCCACGAGATCGAATAACCTCTCTTCCCCTTTAGGGAATTGTTTTCTCGTGATAGGGTGATCACGTATATCGTCTTTGGAATTTTTTCTTCACGAGTTCGGATGACTCGTTTCGCCATTTATGCCATCACGAGATCTTATAATCTCCATCAGGGTATTGCTATCGTCTGTGGAATTTTTTCTTCACGGGTTCGGATAGCTTATCCTTTTCGCGAGATAGGATGATCTCTTTCGTTATTGGGTTCATGCCTCCACGAGATCAGACGATCTCTTTCTCCTTTGGAATTTTCCTGAGATCGAGTGATCCCATCTATCGCCTTGGAATTCACCTTCACGAAATTGGATGATCTCTTTTACGCCCTTAGGATTTCACCATCGACAGCACGAGTGAGCTTATCTTCACACCATTGGGAATTTTGGAGAATTAAATTATTCGTTTTTGCATAGGGCTTATATCTTCAGGAGACTCTTTCTCCATTAGCATGCCTTTCTGAGATCAGATGATCTCTTCCGCCATAGTGGTTATGCCTTCAATGGACTGAATGACTCTTGGTCACAGGACTCGTGCATTTAGAAGATATGGTGTGATCTTTTTCATCCGGTAACATTTGGACTTCATGAGGTGACTTGTTTTGTCATCAAAGATAATAACAGATGATCTGTTTGGCCATTTTTGGTATTTTACCTCCACGAGATCGGATGATGTCTTTCTCCATTAGGTTCATGCTTGTACGAGATCGGGTGATCTCTTTCTCCATTAGATTCATTCCTTCACGAGGTTGAGTAACTCCTTTACTCATCGTCATGTTTCCTTCATGGGATCGGATGACCCCATTTATATCCTTTGGTATCTTATCATGACGAGATTTGAAGACTTAAAATCAACTGATGTATTAAAAATCTCTAGGAAGAGAGTAAAAATAATTACGAAATCGCCATTTTAGGAACAAAATCTACTGGATCTCCTGAAAGGAGTAAGATTTATCACTAGAAGTGATGAAAAATTGCAGATCTATGTTTCTGAGGTTCTTCTAGACTTCACTGATCATATAGATCGTGTTGGGTCCGAGATCTACTCTTCAATTTCATAGAAATCTACACAGTGGTGTAAAAAACCATTTTTCTTTTAGAAATCATGAAAACAATATAGAGCTGTTTTAGGGAGGTAGATTATATCTTCATACCTCCCTGTTTCTAGCGCCAAAATGTAACTGCATAAAATCTGACTACTACATTCAACAAGATCCAATGTACATAAATCATTGAAAATCAAATATAAAAGATAAAAGTGCATAAAAATAAAGATTGACACAAGAATTTTATAGTGGTTCGGCCATTAAAAGACCTACATCCACTTTGTTTTCACTATTATTTGTGGTGTTACACAAAGATCCATGAATGGAGGTCCTCATGGGACTTGAAACTCCATCCATGGGAGAAGAGGAGGAGCTAGAGTCTAGCTCGTAGAGGGAGAGGAGAAGCAGGAGAGAAGAAGAAGGAACCCCCTCTGACCTATATCTTATCTCATTTCTTTATATAGGAGATATGGTGTACATCAAATTACATTTCCGCCCTTAGGGCTGACTAGGTAGTGACTAGATAGGATAAGGATTACAAAAGGTGGTATTATTGTGTAGTTGCTTGTTGTATTATATGGTGCACCCGTCTAGATCTTGCGCCACGTGTCGAGTTGATATTTTACCCTCACAAGTGTCATAGTATTATTACACAGTGTCAAAGTTCAATTGTATCACAACTTCAACAATAATACTACTGTGATATGTATCACTCCCCCTTACAGAATGATCCGAAAACCATATGTATTTGTAGTGTGAACTACATATTAATTCTCCCCCCTTTTTGTCAATAAAATTGGCAAAGGTATAAGAACGGGATCATAATGAAATTTCCGTAAGAGACATTTCATGACTAAAAAGAAAAAATACATACCAACTAATTTAGATGCAATCATAAATCCAAAGCTAAATGCATTCATCAAGGAGTTGAAAGATACAAGATAACCCCTCTAAAATTCCACAGCTGCATACCCCTCAAGCTATGACCATTAAACACAAGTTCAAAAGAACTCTCCTCCATTTGATGTCATTCCCGAAAGAACAACAACGAGCGACCTTAATTTCGAAAGAAAAAAAAAGGATTTTTGTTGGACACCAAAACCATAAGAATGATTTTTATATCCAAAAACTCAATCAAATTAATCACCAGTAAACCCATGATTAATTTAATCAGAATATGCAACCAAATTAAACACAAAAAGTGATCAATTTAATTGATTATGCTCAACATAAGTAAACTTACGGAGCTACGACTAAGTTTAACCATAAGAAATGATTATCTTAATCGTTCATATACTCAACACAAGAAAAACTTATGGAGTAATAACTAAATAACCAAAAGATGATTAATTTAGTTCATAACGCTTGACATATAGTACCTTACGGAACAACAACAAAGCCAATCAAAAATAATCAACTTGGTTGTTTAGTGCTCAACATAAGACACATTACGGAGCCTCACAGTATTACATAAAATATGGATCAGTAAAGATCAATATTGTGGAATACACAAGGATTCATTCTATCTTCCATCACTATTCGCATGAGAACATTCAATAGACATAATCCTTGCAAACAAAAGATTTTAACCTATCTTCCATCAAAGATTGACAATATAGGCTTAACTTTTGTATTTGTCAAAATTCCATTCATTCTTTAACCAATACATGAATATCGATCACAAACGACTTTACTTTTGACAAGGTATGGGACAAACATAGTTCACGGACGTAAACACCAATATCCCATAACAAGTTGCAATATAACAAATCATAAATATTAAATACTGCAAAAACATCATCCTCCAAATATTTTTAGAATTTTAAACCAAAAACCTAAAAAAGAACAAGAAGATGAAAAATAATAGCTATGTGTAGTCACAATCATTGCTATTCCAAGCACTAGTTATTCTTCCAACTAAAACAAAAAGAAGACATACTAGGCATTGTAGATCTTTCTCAGAGCATCTATAGAAAACTCCTTCTCATTATTGAAAAACCCATTGATTATGGGATCGTTCAATTCCTCTAGATCTTCAGATATATCAGTTAACTCACTGAGCTCTCTTTTTAGATTACTCAGGGTATTCTTGGTTAGAGACAACCTTTGTTCATAGTGAGTTATCTCTTTCAAAGAGGAAATGATTCGATATTTTAAACCATTTCGCTTGTTGATGAAAACTTTCACCATGTCTTTAAAATGATTATCAGCACGACAAACAGAAAAGAGACAGTTAGAGGAAGAACCTTCTCCATTGGTTGTTGACTTTTTCTTTATCATTCTTGAGGAAATGATTCATTTGCACAGATGTACATTGACTGCTTCTACTGCATCTCTTTTGGAAGTACCTCTAGTTACAGGAGCCATGAGAACGTAAATGAAAGAAGGAGAAAACAACCAATACAATGAGATTTATAAGTGTCAAACCCTAGATAATTTTGACACGGTCTTCCATGAGAAAAGAATTACCTACACAAATATATATGGAAATTCACGAACATTTACTTGAGCCACTTCTCAGACACTTCTCATCTTTCCCAATTTAAAGATGAGAAGGCAAACGTCACCATTTAATTAGTGACCGGACGGGCCAAATGCCCACTTCCCTTGTTTTTTCGTGGCTTGTCACTGGTGGTTTTGCTAACAAATTTCTTACTTCTGCTGGAATATTTACCTTGCTTATCTTTATCCAGACTCATTCTTTGCATGTTCTTTTGAAGTTTGGTGACTCTTTTGCTTTTCTTGAATCTCCAACAGGTATCTTTAACATGCCTTGAGTGTCCACAGAAAGAGCAGACAAATGTGGATTTTTTGTCTCCCTGTAATTTTTTCTGTTTAACACAACACCCAACCATTGTTTCCTGATTTGCAGAATCCATAACTTTTGCTGTTTTGCGTTTGAATCCTAAACCATGATAGTTCCCAAAGGATCTCTGACCAAACAACATTGCTGCAATTTTGTCAGAGCTTCCAGACAACCTTTGCAGGTCATCTCTGAGAGAGCTAATCTCTTCTTCCTTTAGAGACATGGTTTTGACGAATTTAATATTAAGATGCTCTATCTCAATATTTTTCGTTTGGAGTGAAGATTAAACATTCCTCAAGGAGGCTTTAAGACGAAGGTTCTCTTGAAGAATATCTTTATTCAGGAGATCAACCAACTCAGTGTCAAATTCAAGTTCCGAATCAGAGTTTGAAGTTGAACGAGAATCTGAAGTAAGGACAGAAAATCCATTGCACCAGTTAGACTCGTCTGAGTTATTTTGAGAAGTATTGTCTTCTGTTGAATTACTTACAACACACAGGGAAGATTGAAATCCTGCAAATCAATTCTTCCTTTTTATTAGATTCTTGATCTCTTTGACTATTAGTGAATGATCACATTCATCATCCCATGATAGGTGAGAATAAGACATCTCAATTTTGTTCACAGCGTTGAGTGCGAACATTCTTCCTGTCTCTTGATCAAGAATTCTTAACTTTCCAATTAGTGATGTCTTGGAAAGTATATCAGGGTTATTTCCCTCAATGATGGCATGCTTTTTAGAATCTTATCTTGACGGCAGCGATCTGAGGATTTTCATCACAATGTCCTTTTCAGGAATGGTCTTACCCAATGCAAATGATGCGTTAACAATTCTAGACACTTTTTGGTAAAAATCATCAATCGATTCATTATATGCCATCCGAAGATTTTCCCATTTGGAATTCAGATTTTTCACTGGTATTTCCTTCTAATACGTTTTCTAAGATGTCCCAAGCATATTTAGACCTAGTGCAATTAGACATATGGTGATGAAGAGTTGGGGTAATGGCATGTATGATGGCATTCAAACCGTCGAAGTTTTGCTTTGCAGCAAGAATCTCGGCAGGACTGTATTCACCAATATTCTTGGGAACGTTTACATCTCCAAATACCACAACGGATGCATCATAGACATTAACAACATATATCCATGATTGAAAATCACGTGCTTGAAGAAAAGCTGGCATAGCAATTTTCCACCATAAGTAATTAGAGTCATCGAAGACTGGTGGTACGTTAATAGAGATAGCACCTCTGTCCATAGACTCAGATCGCTACAAACACAGAATAGTAAGGTCTTAAACGTGTTTGCATGCTCTGATACCAATTGAAAAAGCGGGGGTCTAACAACACCACCCAATATTTCGCTTAGCAATCTGTATGGACAAACTCGAATATACTTTTAAGAGAATCAACAAGACTCTATAAATTAAAAGTATATCAACGAGTTTATATCTCTCTCTTGATTTGATTTACTCAAGCAAGAAATGCGAGTTCTGATCAAATACAAGGAATAACTCGGATGGTACCAAAGACCAATATCCGAGGATCAATCAATGACAGTCAACAACCAAAGGTTGGATTACTCTAATTGATGATCTAACGCAAAACCTGTATTATTTCAATTATAAAAATAAAACAATATAATGCGGAAATTGAAATAACACAGACACCAGAAATTTTGTTAACGAGTAAACCGTTAATGCAGAAAAACCCTGGGACCTAGTCCAGATTGAACACACACTGTATTAAGCCGCTACAGACACTATCCTACTCCAAGCTAACTTCAGACTGGACTGTAGTTGAACCCCAATCATTCTCCAACTGATCCAAGGTACAGTTGTACTCCCTACGCCTCTGATCCTAGCAGGATACCGCGCACTTGATTCCCTTAGATGATCTCACCCACAACTAAGATTTGCTAGGACCCAAAGTCGAAGACTTGATGATAAACAAATCTGTCTCACACAGACAAGTCTATCGAAGGATTAATCTGTCTCCCACAGATAAACCCTAAAAGTTTTTTTTCCGTATTTTGATAATAATCAAGGTGAACATGAACCAATTGATAATCCAGTCTTATATTCCCGAAGAACAGCCTAGAGTTATCAATCACCTCACAACAATCTTAATCGTATGGTAGCGAAACAAGATGTTGCGGAATCACAAACAATGAGACGAAGATTTTTGTGATTACTTTTTATATCTTGCCTATAGGAGATATCAATCACAATCCAATCAATATGATTGTACTCGTACGATAGAAGATGCAATATCAGATCACACAACTACGATAAAGTAGTATCGGTCTGGCTTCACAATCCCAATGAAGTCTTTAAGTCGTTAACCTAGTTTTAGAAGAAAAAAACCAAAGTTTAAAGGAGAACTGACTCTAGCACGCAAACTAGTATCACACGTAAGGTGTGGGGATTAGTTTTGCATTGATGCTAGATGTTAGAGCATAGCTCGGTCGACCTCGCATGCGTTCCTATCTCAAGCATGTTTGTCAATATTATTGATCAAAACTATGAGTCTTGATTTCTGGCCTACATAGCTAACTCTCGGACTAGGATAGAAAAGTGCAGTTAATCTCAAGGACTTCATGGCGATTCTTCATACAACGACGAAGATCTATACAAGGAACTGTGGAACTTCATCAACAAAAAGGTATGTGGAGACTTGAACTTATCTATCACTCAAAAGTTTATCTCTTCTATCTCCTACTTCATATGAGACAAAAAGTCGTATGCCATATAGACTAGATCATACACATTTGACATTTCGAGCTGAGCATTCATTGCTTATCTTTTTCTCGAAATCGTGTGTTGGTAAAGCGTTTCGCTTTGATCAAGTTTATCTTCACCTAGTGACGAAAGTCATGAAAAGTTTCAATCACTTTGAGAATTACTTTGACGTGAATCGATCTGTGAATAACGGCTACATAGCATCCTATGAGAATGTCTCAATGATTGAAATCAGAGTTTAGATTACATAACCATGTATTCCTTGAACCGAAGTTTTCGAACTTTGTTGATCAAGAGACATCGGAAGGATTGAGGAATTGGCTTGCCAAGTCCGCGAACTGTCAGAAGTTCTCGACCGAGAATTTTGCTGGATTTTCAAAAACTCGTTTGTGTGTTAAGTCCGCGAACTGGCGGAAGTTCTCTTTCCGAGAATTTCTGCTGAGTTTGGAAAACTCAACCTGTTTACTTATGTCCACGAACTTGTTTGTGAACTTAAGAGGTTATGATCTAAAGATGTGCTCTGAACATGAAATATTAAATTACTGAGGAATGCTTTATGCAAACCGTGTCTATAATGTCCATGAGATGATTCAATCGAATCGAATCATCTTTGTTTCAATTGTGTCTTGTGTAGTTACATAAGATCTCATAGAAATTGAACAACTCTTTAACTAGTTCATTTGAGTCAATTGAACTAGTTATGGTGAAGAAGAACAAGGTTAATATGAAATGCTCATATGGTTAACCTTTTGGGTTATTGTGTTGAACCAACATACATGTACACGTTTGGGCATGGTTTACGCAAACCCAATAAACGTCTACCCAAGTTTGTGTGACAAGCTGAGTTTTCGATCTAACGGTTGAGAAATATTAGCTTGAATTTAAATCAGGTTTTCATCTAACGGTGAATATGGATTGCTTTGTAACTAAGGCAAAACCCTGATTTGAAGACTATATAAAGGAGACATCTAGTTTTGAGAAAAACTAATCCCCACGCGTCTGTGTGATACTAGTGCGCTCGCTAGAGTCGATTCTCCTTTAACCTTTGGTTTCCTTCTCTAAAACCAGGTTAACGACTTAAAGACTTCATTGGGATTGTGAAGCCAGACCGATACTACTTTTATCGTATTTGTGTGATCTGATCTTGCATCTTCTATCGTATGAGTACAATCTATTGATTGGCTTGATATCGTGAGAGTTCTCTGATATGCAAGATAAAGAAGTCACAAACATCTTCGTCTCACTGTTTGTGATTCCTCGACAAACCACCTGTGTATTCAGGAAGGATTGTAGAGAGGTGATTGATTAATCTAGGCTGTTCTTCGGGAATATAAGACCGGATTATCAATTGGTTCTTGTTCACCTTGATTTCATATCTTAAAACGAAACAAAACCTAGGGTTTATCTTTGGGAGACAGATTTATCCTTTGATAGACTTTTCTGTGTGAGACAGATTTGTTTATTATCAAGTCTGCGATTTTGGGTTGCAGCAACTCCTGGTTGTGGGTGAGATCAGCTAAGGGAATCAAGTGCGCAATATCCTGTTGGGATCAGAGGCGTAGGAGTACAACTGTACCTTGGATCGTGTGAGACTGATTGGGTTTCAAATATAGTTCAGTCCGAAGTTAGATTGTAGTAGGCTAGTGTTTGTAGCGGCTTAATACAGTGTGTATTCAATCTGGACTAGGTCCCGAGGTTTTTCTGCATTTGCGGTTTCCTCGTTAACAAAACTTCTGGTGTCTGTGTTATTTATTTTCCGCATTATATTTTATATAATTAAAATAATACAGGTTTTGCGTTCGTGATCATCAATTGTAAATCCAACCTTTGGTTGTTGATTGATATTGATTGATCCTTGGACATTGGTCTCTGGGACCGTCCAAGTTATTCCTTGTATTTGATAAAGACTCACTATTGTTTTTAGCTTGAGTAAAAATAAAATCAAGAGAGAGATATTAACTCCTTGAGATACTTTTATCTAGATTGAGTCTGACTGTCTAGTTGATTCTTTAGCAAAGTATTTCGGAGTTAGTCCATACAGATTGCTAAGCAAAATATTGGGTGGTGTTGTTAGACCCCCGCTTTTTCAATTGGTATCAAAGCAGGCAAACACGTTTAAGACCTAACAAGTCCGTGTTTGTAGCGATCTGACTCTATGGACAGAGGTGCTATCTCTATTAACGTACCACAATTCTTCGATGGCTCCAATTACTTATGGTGGAAAATTGTTATGCGATCTTTTCTTCAATCGCGTGATTTTAAATCATGGGTATTGTGGCAGTCAGTGATGTAAACTTTCCCAAACCTATTGGTGAATATACCGTTATTGAGATAACTGCTGCAAAGCAAAATTCCGACGATTTGAATGCTATCATACATGTCATTACCCCAAATCTCCAGTACCGTGTGACAAACTGCACTAAGATGCTTGGGATATCTTAGAAACCGTATTTGAAGGTAACTCCAGTGAAAAGGATGCTAGGCTTCAAAACCTTAATTCTGACTGGGAGAACCTTCGTATGGAAGATGAAGAAACATTTGATGAGTTTAATCACAAAGTGTCTGAAATTGTTAATGCGGTAAGACTATTCCTGAAAAGGATATTACGATGAAAATTCTCAGATCGCTCCCATCTAGATACGAGTCTAAGAAGCATGCCATCGTTTAGGGGAATAACCTCGATAATCTTTCCAGAAACACCTTGGTTGGAAAGCTTAAGATCTTTGACCATGAGCATACATCCAAAGTCGGTAAGGATGTTGCCTTTAAAGCACAAAAGAACATTAAATTACTTGTCAAAGGTAAGAGTGTTCATGTCTCTGAGGATGATCAATCTGAGGATGATTTTTCGGATGAAGATCTTGACAAATTAGTCTCCTTGATGACATGACAGTTTAGGGATCTTCTGTTGAAGAGAAGTAAACGGTTTTCAAGAGACAACCCTAAGTCATCAGACACACCTCACGGTCGCGTACCTCCTAAAAACAGGGATGCTGACGAGGCTGATGACGAGGACATGCCTTAGTGCTTTAAGTGTAAGGGTTTTGGACATTTTTCTAACGGATGCCCAAATCGTAGAAAATACATTGGGAATAAAGGTCTAGCTGTAAGACTTGATGAAATGTCTGAAACCTATGATTCCGTTGAAGATAGGAAATCAAGTGTATGGATTCTTTGTGAAAACATTTATTTTGATACTTGTAGCAATACATATATCAACCTCAATGGGTTCGGAGAAGAGGGAAACCCAATCAAGCTGGAAGATTCACTAAATCCGATAACTGGAAACCCTATCAGTGATGTTTCAGGATCTACTGTATGTCTATTTGCTTGTACATCTCAGATGCCTGAATACTATCCAAGTTTGACGTGCTCCTTTTGTTCGATGAAGGGACACGAACTATCAAGGTGTTACAAATACAAGCACCAAATAAGGCACGCCAACAAACTTCAACGAAGACCAGATCGATTAACAAGGAAGCTGAAACTTGCTCAGAAGACCGCCGAGGTATGTAGGATCTTATCTTCATCTAAGAAGTTGGTTTCTAAGGATAGAATAAGACCATTTGAAAAGAAAATATGGTCAAATCGTTTTGATAGACAAAGATCAGAGGATTTCTCTCATGAGGAAAAAGATGTAAAAATTGTTGTTCATCGCAACACAACTTGATTGTGTTGTTGAGAAAATCTTGTCACATGTACCTGTTCGAAAAGAAACAAGATTGAGTGCTGATCCAAGCTTCAGAAGAGTTTTTCCTTCTTTTCTTAGATTTGTTATTTTTTTTTGTCTATCAAATAAAAGAAAAGGTTATTATCGACAATTCTACTCTTTATAGGGTTTTAGAGTTGGGCGTATACGAACCTGTCAATAGATTTCGAACCCTACATTCCTTTTTCCTTTTGACATCCTATATAAGACTGCTTATTGAGTTAAGTGATTCAATCACACAAATCCAGTTGTTTATAACTTTTCTCAAAGCACTATGTCGTCAGATGGAAAGGATGTCAACATGATTTTTATGTCTTCAATCAAGGAAAAAGAAAAATCTCCTGGTTCTAAGTCCCTGAAAAGAAAAAGAAGGAATAAAGAAAACCCAGGGCTGTTCCTTCTAACTCTCAGAAGTTTTCCAATGTTCTTGATGAGTTGAAGGAAATAATAAAGGAGATTTATGAAATAAAGACGTTCGTGCCTAAATCATTGGAAATTCAGAGAACCCTAATTCGACCTCTTCAGCCAAGACAGTTCGTGGGTATTGACACTTATCTTCGTGAACCTTATGTCCCGATGGTTGTCGATAACAAGGAGTTCGGGAATGATAAAGAATTTCTAAAAGGAATTGTTGCCTAGTATGTCTTCTTTTTGGATTAGTTGGAAGAATAACTAGTGCTTTGAATAGCGATGATCGTGACTACACATAGCTATTTTTGTTTTCATCTTCTTATGTTTATTTTTTAGGTTTATTGGTATTAAATTTTAAAAATATTTGGAGGATGATGTTATTGCAGTATTGATCTTTATGATTTTGTGATATTTAAATTTGATTATGGGATATGTATTGTTTGCGTCCGTGAACTTCAAAGTCCCATATGCGGTCAAAAGTAAAGTCGTTCATGAATCAGTATTCATATTGATGAAAGGACGAATGGACTTTTGATATTTACAAAAGTTATGCCTATGCAGTCATGTATTTGATGAAAAATAGGATAAAATCTTTTTTTTGACAAGGATAAAGTTTATTATGTCGTTATGATGGAAAATATAATAGATCCTTGTATGTTATCCACAGTATTGATCTTCATTGATCCATTTTGTTATGTATTACCGTGAAGGCTCCATTGTGTGTCTTATGTTGAGAACGATACAACTAAGTCGATTATTCATATTGGCTTGTTGGTTTTTCCATAAGATGCTATATGTCGAGCATTATGAACTAAATTAATCATCTTGGTTGGTTATTTAGTTATTTGCTCCGAAAATATTCTTTTGTCGAGGAAAATCTTTTGACAATTAAATTGATTACTTTTGTGATTAGTTTGGTTGTTTGTATTCCAATTAGATTAATTATAAGTTCTCTTGTAATTATTCTAGTTGAGTTTTCATATATTCCACAAATTCTTGTGTTGAGCATATGAACGGCTATAGAAATCATGTTCTATTGGTTGATGTAGTCGTATATTCCGTAAGGTTTTCCTTATGTTGAGTATGTGAACGATTAAGTTAGTCATCTCCGTATGATTACCTTAGTCGTAGCTCTGTAAGTTTACTTATGTTGAGCACCTTCAATTAAATCGATCACTTTTGTGGTTTGATTTAGTTGCGTATTCCAATTGAATTAATCATGGGTTTACTTGTGATTAATTTGGTTGAGTTTTGGATATAGAAAATCATTTCTATGGTTTTTGGTGTCCTAATTAAAAAATCCTTCTTTTCTTTCGAAATTAAGGTCGCTCTTATTGTTCTTTCGGGAATGGCATCAAATGGGGGAGAGTTCTTTTTAACTTGTGCTTAATGGTAATATCGTGCAGGGTGTGCGGCTCTGGAATTTCATAAAGGTTATCTTGTATATTAAAACTCATTGATGAATGCATTTAACTTCAGCTTTATGATTGCATATAAATTAAGTTGGTATGTATTTTTCTTTTAGTCTATGAAATGTCTCTTGTGGAAATTTCATTATGATCCCGCTCTTGTACCTTTGCCAATTTTATTGACAAAAAGGGGGGAAAATAATGTAGTTCACACTACATATACATATGGTTTTTGGATCATTGTGTAAGGGGGAGTGGTTTCCATAATCGAGATGGAGTATTGACTAAGGGAGAGTGATACATATCACCGTAGTATTATTGTTAAAGTCGTGATACGATTGTACTTTGATGGTACATAATGATACTATGCCACTGTATAATAATGATCGAGAATCTCGATTTCTCTCATTGTTATAGCTATACATCTTCAACAACGATGGTGCTAAACTTACAACCTTTGGGATCATTGGAGTACTTGGAAGGACGAAGATTTCAGGGAACGTTGAAGATTATACTATGGAATAGGAGCCACTAAAGTTTATCTTTTTTTGTATTCCATATGTATTAATAGTTTTGTCACCAAAATTGACAAAGGGGGACATTGTTAGAGCATAGCTCGGTCGACCTCGCATGCGTTGCTATCTCAAGCATGTTTGTCAATGTTAGTGATCAAAACTATGAGTCTTGATTTCTATCCTACATAGCTAAGTCTCGGACTAGGATAGAAAAATGTAGTTGAGCTCAAGGACTTCATGGCGATTCATCATACAACGACGAAGATCTATACAAGGAACCGTGGAAATTCATCAACAAAAAGGTATGTGGAGACTTGAACTTATCTATCACTCAAAAGTCTATCTCTTCTATCTCCTACTTCTTATGAGACAAAAAGTCGTATGCTATATAGAAATCGTGTGTTGGTAAAGCGTTTCGCTTTGATCAAATTTATTTTCACCTAGTGACGAAAGTCATGAAAAGTTTCAATCACTTTGAGAATTTCTCTGACATGAATCGTTCTGTGAATAACGGCTACATAGCGTCCTCTGAGAATGTCTCAATGATTGAAATGAGAGTTTAGATTACATAACCATGTATTTTTTGAACCGAAGTTTTCGAACTTTGTTAATCAAGAGAAATCAGAAGGATTGTGGAATTGGCTTGCCAAGTCCGCGAACCCAGTCCGCAGACTCAGTCCGCGAACTGTCGGAAGTTCTCGACCGAGTGTTTCTGCTGGATTTTCCAAAACTCGTTTGTGTGCTAAGTCCGCGAACTCAGTCCGCGAGCCCAGTCCGCGAACTGGCGGACATTCTATTTTCGAGAATTTCTGCTAAGTTTGGAAAACTCAACCGGTTTACTTAAGTCCTCGAACTTGTTTGTGAACTTAAGAGGTTATGATCTAAAGATGTGCTCTGAACATGAAACATTAAATTACTAAGGAATGCTTTATGAAAACCGTGGCTATAATTTTCATGAGCCGATTCAATTGAATCAAATCATCTTTGTTTCAATTGTATCTTGTGTAGTTACATAAGATCTCAAAGCAATTGAACAACTCTTTAACTAGTTTATTTGAGTCAATTGAACTAGTTATGGTGAAGAAGAACAAGGTTAATATGAAATGCTCATATGGTTAACCTTTTGGGTTACTGTGTTGAAACAACATACAAGTACATGTTTGGGAATGGTTTTCGCAAACCCAGTAAAGGTCTACCCAAGTGTGTGTGACAAGCTAAGTTTTCGATCTAACGGTTGAGAAATATTAGCTTGAATCTAAATCAAATTTTCATCTAACGGTGAATATGGATTGCTTTGTAACTGAGGTAAAACCCTGCTTTGAAGACTATATAAAGGAGACATCTAGCTTTGAGCAAAACTAATCCCCACACGTCTGTGTGATACTAGTGCGCTCGCTAGAATCGATTCTCCTTTAACCTTTGGTTTTCTTCTCTAACACCAGGTTAACGACTTAAAGACTTCATTGGGATTGTGAAGCCAGACCGATACTACTTTTATCGTAGTTGTGTGATCCGATCTTGCATCTTCTATCGTACGAGTACAATCTATTGATTGGCTTGAGATCCTGAGAGTTCTCCGATAGGCAACATAAAGAAGTCACAAACATTTTTGTCTCACTGTTTGTGATTCCTCGACAAACCGCATGTGTAGTCAGGAAGGATTGTAGAGAGGTGATTGATTAATCTAGGCTGTTCTTTGGGAATATAAGACCGGATTATCAATTGGTTCCTGTTTACCTTGATTTCATATCTTAAGACGGAACAAAACCTAGGGTTTATCTGTGGGAGACAGATTTATCCTTTGATAGACGTTTCTGTGTGAGACAGATTTGTTTATTATCAAATCTGCGATTTTGGGTTACAACAACTCTTGGTTGTGGGTGAGATCATCTAAGGGAACCAAGTGCGCAGTATCCTGCTAGGATCATAGGCGTAGGAGTAAAAATGTACCTTGGATCGGTGGGAGACTGATTGGGGTTCAACTATAGTCCGGTCCGAAGTTAGCTTGTAGTAAGCTAGTGTCTACAACGGCTTAATACAGTGTGTATTCAGTCTGGACTAGGTCCCGGGGTTTTTCTGCATTTTCGGTTTCCTCGTTAACAAAACTTCTTGTGTTTGTGTTATTTCTTTTTCGCATTATATTTTATATAATTGAAATAATACAGGTTGTGCGTTCGTGATCATCAATTGTAAATCCAACCTTTGGTTATTGATTGATATTGATTGATCCTTGGACATTGGTCTTTGGTACAGTCCAAGTTATTCCTTGTATTTGATAAAGACTCGCTATTGTTTTTAGCTTGAGTAAAAATCAAATCAAGAGAGAGATATTAACTCCTTGAGATACTTTTATCTAGATTGAGTCTGACTGTCTAGTTGATTCTCTAGCAAAGTATTTCGGAGTTAGTCCATACAAATTGCTAAGCGAAATATTGGGTGGTGCTGTTAGACCCCCGCTTTTTCACTAGATTTCCCCTTATATAGTATTTCAAATCAGGGTTTTCCATTAAGTTACCTTGGTAACAAAGCAATCAATATCCACCGTTAGATGAAAACCTGATTTAGATTCAAGCTAATATTTCTCAACCGTTAGATCGAAAACTTATCTTGTTACACACAATTGAAATGCACGCTTCTAGGTTTGTTAACCGTACCCAAACGTATGCACTTGTTGGTTCAATAATAGTTAACCAAAAGGTTAGCCATATGAGCATTTCATATCAACCATGTTCTTCTTTACCATAACTAGTTCACATGACTCAAATGAACTAGTTAGAGAGTTTTTCGATTGCAAGGAACTCTTTTGTAACTATACAAGACACAATTGAAGCAAAGATGATTTGATTCACTTGAATAGGTTCATGAACTTTTATAGCCACGGTTTGCAAACTGCATTCCTTAGTCTTTTAAGTTTAAGTTCAGAAATCATCTTCAGATATATAACCTTCTTAAGTTCGCAGACTTGGTTCGCGGACTTAAGTTACCGGGTAGAGTTTACAAACTCCAGCAGAAATTCTCGGGATGAGAACTTTGCCGGTTCGCGGACTGAGTTCACGGACTTAGCTTCACGCACTAGTTTGTCAACTCCAGCAGAAATTCTCGGGTTTGAGAACTTCGGCAGTTCGCGGACTGAGTTCGCGGACTTGGCTCACGCCATTCTTCCGGTTCTCTTGATCAACAAAGTTCGAAAACTTTGGTTCAAGGAATAGGACTTATACATAAATGTGTTTCCACAACAGTGATTATGTCCACTATTGGTTTTGTAATCTAAACTCCCACTCCAATCATTGAAACATTTTTAGAGGACGTTATACAGTTGTTACACCATTTCTCGTCAAAGCAATTTTCAAAGTGATTGAAACATATCATGACTTTCGTCACTAGGTAAAGATAAACTTGGTCGAAGCGAAAAGCTTACCAACACATATTTCGAGATATAGATAGGCGAGGTATACTCGGCTCGAAATACCAAATGTGTATAATCAAAGTCTATATATAGCATACGACTTTTTGTCTCAAGAAGTAGGAGATAGAATAGATAGACTTTTGAGTGATATATAAGTTCAAGTCTTCACATACCTTTTTGTCGAGAAGTTCCACCGGTTCCTTGAGTAGTTCTTCTTCTTGTATGATGAATCACCATGAAGTCCTTGAGCTCAACTACACTTTTTATCTTAGTCCGAGACTTAGCCATAGTAGACTAGAAATCAAGACTTATATTTTTGATCACTAACATTGACAAACATGCTTGAGATAGCAACGCATGCGAGTTCGACCGAGCAATGCTCTAACAACAACCAAACTTGACATACCAACGCTTGGTGGGTTCAACCGAGCTATGCTCTAACAATATCCCTCTTTGTCAATTTTAGTGACAAAACTCTTACATCATATGGATAAACAAATTACAAGAATTCATTACACATACGCTTGATTCCCAAATTCAACAGCACAATAACCTGTATACATTCAATCCTTTAAATGCCGATGTTGACATTATAATAACAAAGCTAATACTCCCCCTAAAGGTAAGATAGGTAGCCGCACGTCTTTGTTATTTCCATCATCATATGATATGTTACTCCCCCTTAGTTTATGCTTTACTCTTTCGTTAGATATAACGTTTAAGCACCATTGTCTTTTTCTTAGTGATACTAAATCAATACAAAACAGTATAAATATCACTTGTTTACTCCATATATTTCTCCCCCTTTTTGTTACAAAATGACAAAGGTACGAGCAAATAAAGGACAAACCGAAAGGATCTTAGAAATCTTACAAAGAGACTTGCAAAACCTATAAGAGTTAAGCACGAGGGTTCCACACACCATTTTTGATAATCAATATCAAAACAGAAACTACAAAGTAATTTTGTTTTGATATGTTACCAAGGAAACAATTGCCCGAAGCAATTTTCCCTAATAGTTTAGCAAACCAAAAATCGACTGTGCACCTTAGTTCCTTTGCTAAACTGATTGCACAAATACAATCGCTTGTTCGATAAGACCAAAATAAATCTCATAATTAACTCTATTTTTCTCATCAGGCTCTAGTCATTCTCATCAATAACTTAGACCTTTCACTTTAAAACAAGACAAGTACTACGTTAGTTAACTAGCATTTCTTGTTAAGGCATTCGATTAGACTTGAATAACCGAAACCTCCACTTTGATAAGTCTAACTAAGATCATAATTAACTTACTTTCTCTTATCCGGAATCCAATTGGACTAAACAACTCATCCAGAAAACCTTTTTTTTTGTTAAGACATAAACAATTCATACAAACCAAATAAATCAACTTGCATAATTATTTACCTTAATCGGAAGCAATTGAAACAACATAGACATTAAAGTATGGGTTATTTGGTTTTTGGTACTCAGGTTTTGACCGAAAACTGAGTTTGGTCTAACATTTTTCCAGCCTTTGTGTTTGGTCTAAATACCAACGTTGACTTACTTTGACTTGGCTAAGTCTAGTTGTAATTACTTAACAGAAGTCAAAGTTTAACGTGGTCAATACAGGTCAATGTTCGTCTTTAGACCAAACGCAAAGGCTGGACAAATGTTAGACCAAACTCAGGTTATGGTCAAAACGTGAGTACCAAAAACCAAATAGCCCTTAAAGTATTGCAATTGTACCGTAATTTAGTAAGCCTAAACAATTGATACCAAACCATAAAGCAAGATAACAATAGTTTTTCTTAACCGGAAACAATTGAATCACACACACATCCATACACAAATAATGGAATAAAAAATCAATTGTACCGAAATTTTGTTAAGCAAAAGCAATAAATATATGCAATAAAATCAGGCTTTTCTTAGACAGGAAAACGATTAACTAACAAATTTGTTACCTCAAATTTCGCATCCTCTTCACCCCAGAAAGATATGTCATTAAGCGCAAGTTCACATAGAACTCTCCCCCGTTATGTTATCATCCTCTCGCAAAATAAAAGAAAAACAACAAAGAGCAACCTTTACCAGAGAAAGGTTGAAAACCGGTTTTAACTTATTGCAATGCAAAAGTTGAAACCCCGAAACACATATGCTTTTATGCTAAACCAAACGATTCAACATATTGTGAATTTTTCACATATTTGTTTCAATCAGAACCCCTTATGATCCTTTGATAAAGCCTACCAACATGGGCTAGAACTTAATCCTGCTAAACCAAAAAGTCACCCAAACCATAAGGGTTCACACATATGAGATCGAATATTAAGTTCATGAAACCCAAATCGAACATCCCATAAACATACATAGCAATAAGATAAGGCATTCAAGCACATGCTATGTAATCAAAAACTATCACAAGAAAATTATAAAATAATAATTTTATTCATAAATAATACTATAGTTTTATTCAAAATAGACCTTATACAATTTATTGAAAGAGATCAAAGACTGATGTCTATTTTCCTTGATTAATCCTTCATCTCAATGCTAGAGGAGTGTAGATTATTACTTTCAGTCTTCAACTTGTGAAATTCTTCAAGTAGATAACCTTGTTGTTCGACCAGAATTTCTTGCAGTTGAGAAATTTTCGTGAAGGATTCTGCAAGAACATGTAATTCGGTCTTTGATTGAATACAGAAGTGTGTCAATACTTCAATACACTGATCTTTCTTCAGCATATTCTCTCTTTCCTTCTTTCTAAGTCAATCTCTCTTTTTGATTTTTCTCTTAAATTTCTCTATATCAATAGAAGATTCAGACTTATTCTTAAAGTGATCTTTATGATCTAGCATCTTATCAAGAGACGACATTGGATCCAGACTCATAGTTCAGACAAGGAATGCCCAAGAAATGAGAAGGATCTTTTTATAATTTTCATACTACCGAAAATATAATATTCCTAAAAATATGAATATCTCAGAGAGTTTCAATTAATAGATTTTATTTCCATTATCTACACGTAAGTTCCTTGATCTTTCTTCTTCCTCACTCAAAAATTGGCACTCCAGGTGAGGAAAGAATGCTAATACCGATTAGGCGGTATTAGTATGACATTTTCTCTCATTATGGAATTTTGAACAACCAGAGTATCCTTGATCTAGTATCGTATGATAAATTCTCCTTTCGTTACCTCGAACTGGCGAAGTATCTTGAGATTGACTTGGGTTGCCTATGCAACTTTTAGCAATTCTTTTTTGAAGACAATTTTTGCATCTTGTCTCATTTTTCCATTTACCATTAGATGATTTAATAACATCGGAAAACATGTCCATTTTTAAAATGGGTAAATCACTAATGGAGGAGGAAGAAATAAGATTGACAACTAATGCAATATTAGTTGTTTCCTCTTCTTCAGAATCATATGAATCTGAGATCTCATCTAGAGTTATAGCTAGAGCCTTGCTTCCAGTGTATTTCTTAAGATTGGGACAGTCTTTAGCAATATGACCAAACCATTTACATTTAAAGCACTGCGGCTGATATTCATCATCTCTTCATGATCCTTTTTGACAGGAACTCGACCATGTGGACGAGAAGATCGATGAGTATCCTTTATGAACCTTTTATTTCTTTTCTTTAAGAGATCTCAAAACTTTCTAGTAGTCAATTGTTAGAGCATTGCTCGGTCGAACTCGCATGCGTTGCTATCTCAAGCATGTTTGTCAATGTTAGTGATAAAAACTATAAGTCTTGATTTCTATTCTACTATAGCTAAGGTCTCGGACTAGGATAGAAAGTGTAGTTGAGCACAAGAACTCCATGGCAATCATCATACAAGACGAAGGACTACTCAAGGAACCGGTGGATCTTCATCGACTAAAAGGTATGTGGAGACTTGAACTTATCTATCACTCAAAAGTCTATTTATCTCCTATCTTGAGACAAAAGTCGTTTTTCTATATAGACTTAGATTATACACATTTTTTATTTCGAGCCGAGTTTGTCTCGCCTATCTATTTCTCGAAATATGTGTTGGTAAGCTTTCGCTTTAGCCAAGTTCATCTTTACCTAGTGACGAAATTCATGACAAGTTTCAATCACTTTGAAAATTGCTTACTTTGACGAAAAATAGTTTGTGAATAACAACTATAGAATATCAACGTCCTCTAAGAATGTTTCAATGATTGAAATGAGAGTTTAGATTATATAACCATTGGAGGATATAAGCATTGTTGTGGAAATACATATATATATATATATATATATATATATATATATATATATATATATATATATATATATATATATATATAAGTCCTTATTCCTTGAACCGAAGTTTGCGAACTTTGTTGATCAAGAGAACCAGAATGGTGGCGTGAGCCAAGTCCGCGAACTCAGTCTGCGAACTGGCGGAAGTTATCGACCCGAGAAATTCTGCTGGAGTTTGTGAACTCTGTCCGGGAACTTAAGTCCGCGAACTTGAGTAGGTTATATCTAAAAACTATGTTTGTGAACTTATTCTTATATAAACTAAGGAATGCAAATTGCAAACCGTGGCTATATAGTTCATGAACCGATTCGAGTGAATCAAATCGTTTTTGCTTCAATTGTGTCTTGTATAGTTACATAAGATTTCCTTGCAATTGAACAACTGTCTAACTAGTTCATTTGAGTCACTTGAACTAGTTATGGTGAAGAAGAATATGGTTGATATGAAAGTGATCATATGGATAACCATTTGTTGACTATTGTTGAACCAATAAATGTACAAGTTTGGGTACGGTTACGCAAGCCTAGAAACGTGCATTTCATTTTGTGTAACAAGCTATTTTTCGATCTAACGGTTGAAAGATATTAGCTTGAATCTAATTAGGTTTTCATCTACGGGTGAATATTGAATGCTTTTTTACCAAGCTAACATTGATTGCATACCCTGATTTGAAAGACTATATAAGGGAGAACTCTAGCAACTGGGAAACCTAATCCCCACACCTTCTGTGTGATACTAGTTGTGCTAAGCTAGAGTCGATTCTCCTTTAATCTTTGGTTTCTTCTTCTAAACCAGGTTAACGACTTAATTACTTCATTAGGATTATGAAGCCAGACCGATACTACTTTCTTGTAATTGTGTGATCTGATCTTGCTATTTCTATCGTACGAGTACAATTGTAATAATTGTCTTTAGATCGATATCTCCGATAGGCAAGATATAAAAGAAATCACAAACACCTCATCTCATCGTTTGTGATTCTGTGATATATTTTTCACTGCGTCGATTAAGATTATTGTGAGGTGATTGATAATACTAGGATGTTCTTCGGGAATATAAGTCCGGTTTATCAATTGGTTCTTGTTCACCTAGATTTATCAAAAGGTATAACAAAACTCGTAGGTATATTCGTGGGAGACAGATTTATCTATTACCTAGAATTTTCTGTGTGATACAAATTTGTTTATTAAAGTCTTCGACTTTGGGTCGTAACAACTCTTAGTTGTGGGTGAGATTAGCTAAGGGAATCAAGTACGTAGCATCCTGCCGGGATCAGAGACGTATGAGCATAACTGTACCTTGGATCAGTGTGAGATTGATTGGGATTCAACTACAATCCAGACCGAAGTTAATTTGGAGTAGGCTAGTGTCTGTAGCGGCTTAATATAGTGTGTGTTCAAACTGGACTAGCTCCTAGGATTTTTCTGCATTTGCGGTTTCCTCATTAACAAAATTCTGGTGTATGTGTTATTTCTTTTCCGCATTACATTTTTTTATATAATTGAAATATCACAAGTTGTGTGTTGTTCAATCAATTAGATATCCGACCTTTTGGTTGTTGATTTAAATTGATTGACACTTGGATATTGATCTTTGGTACCATCCAAGTTATCTTTCTAGTATTTGATAAAGACTTGCAGATTTCTATTTTCTTGAGTATATATCAAATCGAGAGATTGAGATATAAACTCTTTGATATACTTTTTATCTAGATTGAGTCTGACTGTCTAGTTGATTCTTTAGAAAGTATATTGGAGTTTGTCCATACAGATTGCTAAGCGAAATATTGGGTGTGGTTGTTGTACCTCCACTTTTTCAATTGGTATCAGAGCAGGAAAACACGTTTAAAAGACCTTACAAGTCTGTGTTTGTGGTAATTTGAGTCCGAGGACAGAATCTCTGACATATACGTACACCAAGATGTCTTCTAAAGCTTTTAACTATACCAAATGTCTTGGGAATACCTCAAAGGATTACTCCTTAGCTGATTCTTCCGAATCTCAAGGTAAGAAGATTGTTCCATCTTGTGTCAACAATTCTCTCTCCGATGAGACATTTGGCACTATGGCAAAAGCTGAAATGGAGCTCACCGGAAGTTCAAAAAATCCTACTGAGATCATTGATTTTCAGAATCATGATCAGCTTATTGATGAATTTGAAAAGTCTTTTGATCGAGAACATGAACTCTATAGCATTATTGAGTCCTTCTCTAAGCATATTGAAAAACTACTCCAAGAAACTAATCTACAACGTGAAAAGATTAGTGTTCTTGAGGATATAGTTAAGGAAGACTCAATTAGAGAGAAACGTTTGATCGAGACGCATTCATCAGAGTTTAACATGCTTCGTGTCGAAAAAGAGAAACTAGAAGCATCCCTTACTCTAGCCCATGAACAATGCAGATCCTTGGAAAAGGAAAACTCTGTCTTAAGGAGAAATTCCTATGTACAAAATAATTCTCATGGATTGCAGTACATGAAGGATCTTCAGGAAGAAGGTTGTGCCAAGAAAAGTTTACATAACTTTCAATCTTCTCATATGTCTATGAAGTTAAAACATGTACCATTTATTGCTTCTTCTCCACGAACCTGTACTTTCTCTGGGAAAAAGAATCACTATGTTATCCATTGTTTAGCCAGAAGGAAACAAATTTCTAAACTTCGTAATTTGCTTCTCTTCACTGTCAATAGAACAAATAGTCAGTCGACTACTGCAGTGAATCGCATACCCACAGAAATCCAGAAACCTTATACATATGATCTCTTTCCTAGAAGTCATCACAAGGTTCAAATGTTATCTAGTGGCATAAATTATTGCGCTGCTGATAAAAGCATTCCCTGTGTTTATAAGACTCTTTCTGGTAAATCTAAGTCTAGAAAATGGATCCTTATCTTTTCTGATCCTCTTGAACCAATTGCAAGAGGTCCTAGACTTAGTCCTTAGAGAAAGCCTTCTGATGGATATGTTAAAAAAAGATGTGTCTTACCCTTCTGGGATGAGTGTCAACCGAAGAAAGGAAAAGAACACAAAGATCAAGCTGTCAGATGATATGTACAACTCCTTTCTCAATAATCATAGTGGGAATATTTTTCGATCTATCACCTGATTTCAGGTACTCCTTTTCCTTGTGTCTAACTTGAGATATGCAAGGATAATTGTTGGGAAATGCTCAAGTAAGTATGTTGTACACTACTTGTTTTCTTTGTGTTTCTGTACCACCAATCCACGAACGTTCGCGTCTTCTTGTGAGTTCATAGGGTTTCCAAACCAAGAGTTTCCTTCTCCTGTTTACATACACATATATATTTCTCTATATTGTGTCTTTCCATCCCTAACAAAAATTATGGAGAACTCTGCATCTCAAGAGATTGTGCATCTTGATATGGAGGAAGATGCTCAAGGACGTGAATCAATTCAAGAGCTGGTTCTTAAGAACTGGTTCTTAAGAAGATGCTTGAAAGAAAGAATCACAACTCCTGGATTGATGATTCCGTCAAGGATTTATCTCGTTTTCAGAACGATTCAAAGGTCGAGTTTACTAATCTTCAATTGCAAATAAACCAACCCCTAGATGGTCAGGCCAGAATCCTTGCTAATCAGAATATTCTGATACAGAATCAAAAGAAGCTCATCATGGATTGTGTCAAATCTAGACATCTTGCTAGGGTTGTTTATCGTAAAGTTGGTGTTCTAACTCATGAACATGGTGTATCTACGGTCAAGAGAGTAAAGGAAATCAGTGACACATTCTTTGATGGATTCATTGAAAGATATGAGGTTCTCAATGAACTCTGATTTTTCCTTTAGATTGCCTAGTAAATCTTCCATTTTCTTGTTTTGTTTAAAAGAATAACTAGAGTTTGGAATAGCCATTATTGTGATTACACATATCTACGTCCAACATTTTCATCTTCATGTTTTAGATTTATTGGTTTAAATTCTATATTTCTTTGGAAGATGATTTTTGCAGTATTAATCTTTATGGTTTTATATATTGCAATACTGTTGTGGGATAAGTGTGTTTTCGTCCGTGAACTATAATTTTCCCATACCTTGTCAAAAGTAAAGTCTTTCGTATGTCAATATGCATGTATTGATAAAAGAATGAATAGACTTTTGACAAATACAAAAGTTAAGCCTATTATGTCAATTATTGATGGAAGATAGGTTAAAACCTTTTTTTTGCAAGGATTATGTCTATTGAATGTCGTTATGCGAATAGTGATGGAAAATAGAATGAATCCTTGTGTATTCCGCAGTATTGATGTTCCCTGATCCATATTTTATGTATTACCGTGAGGCTTCGTAAAGTGTCTTATGTTGAGCACTAAACGGCCAAGTTGATTATTTTTATGATTAGCTTAGTTGTTGTTCCGTGAGATACTTTGTGTCGAGCATATTCAACTAAATTAATCATCTTGTTTGGTTATTTAGTTGTTGCTCCGTAAGTTTTATTATGATGAGCATGGACAATTAAATTGATTATTTTTGTGATTAGTTTGGTTGTGTATTTCGATTAGATTAATTATGGGTTCTCTTGTGATTAATCTAATTGTATATTTTTGAGTCTCCATAATTCACTTATGTTGAGCATTTTCGATTGAATTAATCATGGGTTCTCTTGTGGTTAATTTAATTGAGTATTTTGGATTTAAATTCATACTTGTATTTGATTTGTTATGTCCAAAAAAATCCTTCTTTGCTTTCGAAATTAAGGTCGCTCTTGTTGTTCTTTCGAGAATGACATTTTATGGGGGAGAGTTCTTAATTGAACTTGTGCTTAATTTCCAAATATTTGTGGGGAGTGCGACTGTGGAATATTATAGGGGTTATCTTGTATCTTTATAAACTCCTTGATGAATGCATTTAGCTTCGGCTATATGATTGCATCTAAATAAGATGATATGTGTTTCTTTCTTTTGGTCATGTAATGTCTCTTTCGGAAATTTCATTAGGATCCCGTTCTTGTACCTTTGCCAATTTTATTGACAAAAAGGGGGAGAATTAATATGTAGTTCACACTACAAATACATATGGTTTTCGGATCATTATGTAAGGGGGAGTGGTTTCCATGTGAGATGGAGTATTGACTAAGGGGGAGTGATACATATCACCATAGTATTGTTGTTGAAGTTGTGATACAATTGAACTTTGACGATGTTTAATATTACTATGACACTGTATAACAATGATTGAGAACTCTTGTTTTCTCGTTGTTGTAGCTACGGATTTTGAACAATGATGATGCTGAACTTACAACCTTTGGGATCATTGGAGTACTTGGAAGTGACGAAGATTTCAAGTAATGTTGAAGATTAGACATGTGGAATAGGAGCTACAAAAGTTAATTTGTTTATTTTTTGTATTCCCTATGTATTGATAGTTTTGTCACTAGAATAGACAAATTGGGAGATTGTTAGAGCATTGCTCGGTCGAACTCGCATGTGTTGCTATCTCAAGCATGTTTGTCAATGTTAGTGATCAAAACTATAAGTCTTGATTTCTAGTCTACTATAGCTAAGGTCTAGGACTAGGATAGAAAGTGTAGTTGAGCTCAAGAACTCCATGACAATCATCATACAAGACGAAGGACTACACAAGGAACTGGTGGATCTTCATTGACTAAAAGGTATGTGGAGACTTGAACTTATCTATCACTCAAAAGTATATTCATCTCCTATCTTGAGACAAAAGTCGTTTTGCTATATAGACTTAGATTGTACACATTTGTTATTTCGAGTCGAGTTTGTCTCGCCTATCTATTTCTCGAAATATGTGTTGGTAAGCTTTCGCTTTATCCAAGTTCATCTTTACCTAGTGACGAAATTCATGACAAGTTTCAATCACTTTGAAAATTGCTTACTTTGAAAAAAAATAGTTTGTGAACAACAACTATAGAATATCAACTTCCTCTAAGAATGTTTCAATGATTGAAATGAGAGTTTAGATTATATAACCATTGGAGGATATAAGCATGGTTGTGGAAACACATATATGTATAAGTCCTTATTCCTTGAACCGAAGTTTGCGAACTTTGTTGATCAAGAGAACCGGAATAGTGGCGTGAGCCAAGTCCGCGAACTCAGTCTGCGAACTGGCGGAAATTCTCGACCCGAGAAATTCTGCTGGAGTTTGTGAACTCCGTCCGGGAACTTAAGTCCGCGAACTTGAGTAGGTTATATCTAAAAACGATGTTTATGAACTTATTCTTATATAAACTAAGGAATGCAAATTGCAAACCGTGGCTATATATTTCATGAACCGATTCGAGTGAATCAAATCGTTTTTGATTCAATTGTATCTTGTGTAGTTGCATAATATTTCCTTGCAATTGAACAACCCTCTAACTAGTTCATTTGAGTCACTTGAACTAGTTATGGTGAAGAATGAAAGTGATCATATGGCTAACCATTTGGTTGAATATTGTTGAACCAACAAATATACAAGTTTGGGTACGGTTACACAAGCCTAGAAACGTGCATTTCATTTGTGTGTAACAATCTAGTTTTCGATCTAACGGTTGAAAGATATTAGCTTGAATCTAATCAGGTTTTCATATAACGGTGAATATTGAATGCTTTGTTACCAATCTAACATTGATTGCAAACCATGATTTGAAAGACTATATAAGGGAGAACTCTAGAAACTGGGAAACCTAATCCCCACACTTTATGTGTGATACTAGTTGTGCTAAGATAGAGTCTATTCTCCTTTAATCTTTGGTTTCTTCTTCTAAACCAGTTTAACGACTTAAAGACTTCATTGGGATTGTGAAGCCAAACCGATACTACTTTCTTGTAGTTGTGTGATCTGATCTTGTTGTTTCTATCGTACGAGTACAATTATAATAATTGGCTTGAGATTGATATCTCCAATAGGCAAGATATAAAAGAAATCACAAACACTTCGTCTCATCCTTTGTGATTCCGAAATATATTTTTTTGCTGCGTCGATTAAGATTATTGTGAGGTGATTGATAATACTAGGTTGTTCTTCGGGAATATAAGTACGGTTTATCAACTGGTTCCTGTTCACCTTGATTTATCAAAATACAGAACCAAACTCGTAGATATATTCGTGGGAGACGGATTTATCTATTACCGTAGACTTTTCTGTGTGATACAAATTTTTTTATTAAAGTCTTCGAGTTTGGGTCGTAGCAACTCTTAGTTGTGGGTGAGATCAGCTAAGGGAATCAAGTACGTAGCATCCTGCTGGGATCAGAGACGTATGAGCATAACTGTACCTTGGATCAGTGTGAGATTTATTGGGGTTCAGCTACAGTCCAGACCGAAGTTAATTTGGAGTAGGCTAGTGTCTGTAGCGTCTTAATACAGTGTGTGTTCAAACTGGACTAGCTCCCGGGGTTTTTCTGCAATTGCGGTTTCCTCGTTAAAAAAATTCTGGTGTCTGTGTTATTTCTTTCCGCATTACATTTTGTTATATAATTGAAATATCATAGGTTGTGCGTTGTTCAATCAATTAGAATATCCGACCTTTTGGTTGTTGATTTAAATTGATTGACACTTGGATATTGATCTTTGGTACCATCCAAGTTATCTCTCTAGTATTTGATAAAGACTCGCAGATTTCTATTTGCTTGAGTATATATCAAATCGAGAGATTGAGATATACACTCTTTGATATACTTTTTATCTAGATTGAGTCTGACTGTGTAGTTGATTCTCTAGAAAGTATATTGGAGTTTGTCCATACAGATTGCTAAGCGAAATATTGGGTGTGGTTGTTGTACCCCCAATTTTTCATCAAGGATAATGATTGTTCAATTTCATCATCAGAATTTTCTGCAAATCTGTTCATCTGAATCATCCATCTGTCTATTTCTCTCAGTTGGAGCTATCAGAACTTTTGCATCTTTAAAACCGATTCCTTTTGTTTGAATATACTGTGATTCATGATCAAAGATATTTAACTTTCCAACGTGTGTGCTTCGTGAGAGTGTTGAAAGATCATTTGCTTCTATGATTGCATGCTTCTTAGAATCGTTTCTGGATGGCAATGATCTGATAATTTTGCGCACAATATCCTCTTCAGAAATAGTCTTTCCAAGAGAGAAAGAAACATTAATTATCTCGGAGAGTATAATATGAAATTATTCAAAAGTGTCGTTGTCATCCATTCGAAGGTTTTCCCAATCAGATGTGAGAGTTTGAAGTCTAGATTCTTTCTCTGATGTGTTTCACTCGAATACGATCTGAAGATTATCCCAAGTTTCTTTCAAAGTTTGACATGTTGATACATGATGTTGTAGATTACGTCTTACATCATGTATTATATCATTCAAACCATTTGAATTCTGTTTTTCAAGAGCCTTTTCTTCGTTTGAAAAATATACTAAGCGTTTAAACTCAGTTTCCGAATTTTCTATCTTTGGACGAATATAACCATCGACGAATAATAGCCATGTATTAAAGTCTCTTGATTGAAGAAAATATCCCATAAAAGATTTCCACCATAGATAGTTTATTCCGTCAAATTTTGGCAGTACTTTAAGTGAAGTCGATTCATGAGAACTCGAGTTCATTCTTATAGGTTGGATCGCACCAAACACAGATTGTTATATTTTTTCATGTTTGCCTGCTCTGATACCAATTGAAAAGACGAGGGTACCCAAATATACCTCAATCTAAAACTTTTCCACCTATAAGTCCTTTCTCCGAAATGTCTATTGACTGAGTCGAGATAATACAACTAATCGGTTCACACTTCGTGTGATCGTCTATGGATACGAGATCGAGACAATACGACAAAAAGATAACTTGTCTGATTGATTATGGATACGATATCGAGACAATACGAAAAAAGAAGTATGGATACAAGATCGAGACAATACAACAACGAAGTATGTTTACTTGATAAAAGGTTCAGACTTAACCAAACACAATAGGATTGCTATCAAGTAAATAGGAATTAACGTTTGTGTATTTTACTTCTAATAATAATAAAACAATTATAATTGCGGAAATAGAAAAGTAAAATACACAACAAGATTTTGTTAACGAGGAAACCGCAAATGCAGAAAAACCCCGGGACCTTGTCCAGAATTGAATACTCTCAGGATTAAGCCGCTATACAAAATATAAACCAACTTCGTATAGTTGAGACCAAGCAACTAAACCCATAGTTCACCTAGTTCCGTCTGTATCCCTGCGCCTCCAACTTGCAATAAGTCACGTACTTGGAACAATTACTTTGGTTCGTATTCCAAACAGTAAAGGAACAACAAATCTGTTCGGTAACAACTCTTTTCAACCAAGTGATATGAGTTTGACAAAAGGCTCTTCCGTTTATCCCAACAATTTCCTTTCTCAGGTCCTTAGATCTATCTTTTCAACAACTACCAAAGTAATTTTTAAGAATATGCAATCAATACTTTTAATCACAAAGATTTTATTGATGCCGATCTACTCAACTAATCAATCCAATATATCATAAAGATAAATCGATTATAGTTGTATCCTTTTCAAGCCGAAACAAGTATTGTGCAAACCAAAGATTATGAACCTAAATTAGGAATCTTCTTCGTCTTCAAATCTTCTTAGATCTTCTATAAACACCTGCACACAATCAACTTGAATCTCTTGTGATCAATCACACATAGAACGGAGTCTGTTAACAATGGATTATCACAAGACGTCTTTAGATCTACAAAGACTCTAAAGATCCCCGTCAAAACTTCGATCTTGTTTGAGTGAATCTTATATCAGAAGAGAAGATTCTCAAGCATAAACAAACTAGGTGCAATCAAAGTTCAACCACCGTTGGTGTTAGAGCATAGCTCGGCCGACCTCGCATGCGTTGCTATCTCAAGCATGTTTGTCAATGTTAGTGATCAAAACTATGAGTCTTGATTTCTAGTCTACATAACTAAGTCTCGGACTAGGATATAAAAGTGTAGTTGAGCTCAAGGACTTCGTGGCGGTTCATCATACAACGACGAAGATCTACTCAAGGAACCGTGGAACTTCATCAATAAAAAGGTATATGGAGACTTGAACTTATCTATCACTCAAAAGTCTATCTCTTCTATCTCCTACTTCTTATGAGACAAAAGTCGTATGCTATATAGACTGGATCATACATGTTTGATATTTCGAGCCGAGTATATCTCGCCTATCCATATCTCGAATCATGTGTTGGTAAAGCGTTTCGCTTTGATCGGGTTTATTTTCACCTAATAAAGAAAGTCGTATTGTTTCAATCACTTTGAAAATCGCTTTGACGAGAAATAATGTAACAACTATATAACTTCCTCTAAGAATGTTTCAATGGTTAGAATGAGAGTTTAGGTCGATATAACCAATGATGGATATAAACATGATGTGGAAACACATATGTGCATAAGTCATATTCCTTAATCCGAAGTTTGCGAACTTTGCTGATTGAGAGATACCGGAGGAATTGGCTTTGCCAAGCCCGCGAACTCAGTTTGCGAACTCAGTCCGCGAACTGACGGAAGTTCTCTTACCGAGAATTTCTACTGGGATTTTCCAAAAATTCGTTTGCGTGTTTAGTCCGCGGACCTTGTCCGTGAACTGGCGGAAGTCTCCTTGCCGAGATTTTCTGCTGAGTTTGGAGATCTCTGCCGGTTGTCTTAAGTCCGCTAACTTGCTTGCGCACTTGACTGGGTTATGACCTAAAGATGTGCTCTGAATATGAAACTTAAATTACTAAGGAATGCAGTATGCAAACCGTGGCTATAAAGTTCATGAACCGATTCAATCGAATCGAATCATCTTTGTTTCAATTGTGTCTTATGTAGTTACATAAGATCTCATAGCAATTGAACAACTCTCTAACTAGTTCATTTGAGTCAATTGAAATAGTTATGGTGAAGAAGAACAAGGTTAATATGAAATTCTCATATGGTTGACCTTTTGGGTTACTATGTTGAACCAACATACACGTACACGTTTGGTAACGGTTTTCACAAACCCAGTAAACGTGTATCTCAAGTGTGTGTGAGTCTGACAAGCTAAGTTTTTGATCTAACGATTGAAAAATATTAGCTTGAATCTAAATCATGTGTTTCATCTAACGGTGAATATTGATTGCTTTGTAACTAAGGCAAAACCCTGATTTTGAAGACTATATATAGGAGACATCTAGCATTGGGAAAACTAATCCCCACACGTCTGTGTGATACTAGTGCGCTCGCTAGAGTCGATTCTCCTCTAACCTTTGGTTTTTTTCTCTAAAACCAGGTTAACGACTTAAAGACTTCATTGGGATTGTGAAGCCAGACCGATACTACTTTTATCATAGTTGTGTGATCTGATATTGCATCTTCTATCGTACGAGGACAATCTATTGATTTGATTGAGATCGTGAGAGTTCTCCGATAGGCAAGATAAAGAAGTCACAAACATATTCGTCTCACTGCTTGTGATTCCTCAACATCTGCTTGTGTAGTCAAGAAAGATCGTTGAGAGGTGATTGATTAATCTAGGCTGTTCTTCGGGAATATAAGACCGGATTATCAATTGGTTCCTGTTCACCTTGATTTCATATCTTAAGACGGAACAAAAAACTAGGATTTTTTTTTGGGAGACATATGTATCCTTTGATAGACTTTTCTGTGTGAGACAGATTTGTTTATTATCAAGTCTGCGATCTTGGGTTGCAGCAACTCTTAGTTGTGGGTGAGATCAGCTAAGGGAATCAAGTGCGCAGTGTCCTGATGGGATCAGAGGCGTAGGAGTACAACTGTACCTTGAATTAGTAGGAGACTGATTGGGGTTCAACTATAGTCCAGTCCTAAGTTAGCTTGGAGTAGGCTAGTGTCTGTAGCGGCTTAATACAGTGTGTGTTAAAGTTTAATCGATTAGAGATCCGACCTTGTGGTTGTTGATTTTATTAATTAACACTTGGACATTGGTCTTTGGTACCGTCCAAGTTATTCCTTGTATTTGATAAAGACTCGCTATTGTTTTTAGCTTGAGTAAAAATTAAATCAAGAGAGAGATATTAACTCCTTGAGATACTTATATCTAGATCGAGTCTGACTGTCTAGTTGATTCTCTAGCAAAGTATTTCGGAGTTAGTCCATACAGATTGATAAGTGATATATTGGGTGGTGTTGTTAGACCCCCGCTTTTTCAATTGGTATCAGAGTAGGCAAACACGTTAAAGACCTTATAAGTCTGTGTTTGTAGCGATCTGATTATGGACGAGTCTATCTCTAATAACGTACCAGTTCAGAAATTACCAGATGATTCTAAAATATTGGATTCACATGAGAGAACTGTCACATCTAAGTCAATATCCAAACATTCTCTTGATGTAAAAACTGTTGATTGGGAAACTCTCCTAGAAGAACAGTTGGATGAACTTTCTGATGAAGGTGATCAGATATTGATAGAGATGTTGATGAGGAAGTCTCAGAGTATGTTAAGGTTTTGGATTCGTGGAATATGAAGAAGATTACAACTTCTCATGTCACACCTCTTCTGACTCCTCTCTGTCGAGAAAACAAGAAATTGAGAAGATGTTACGCAGGTGTTTATTTTTCGAATCGTTCTACCGAATCGATCCTCAAGAATTTTGAGGAAAACCTACGTATGAAGTCACTTGAATGTGATAATCTTTATCAAAAGTACTTTTTGTTGGAAGAGAAACTTGCAGAATCTGAAGCAAGGTTTAACTTCCAGCAAACAAGTTTTGACGATAGAGAAAGCGCTTATCTCACTCGAGAAAAACGCCTTGAGGCTGATTTAGTTGCTTCTCTTGATAAAATCAAGATGTTGGAAGATGACTTGAAAAAGTTCAATACTAGTTTAAGCAAATTAACCACTATGCTAGGAGCAAGTAAAAATCATCGTGATACACGAGGATTGGTCTATAAGGGAATAAATGCTCCAAGTACTAGCAAAAAGGTAAAAATTTTCAAGGCTAGTGACTCTTCTCAACAAAAGGTTTCCATTGATCGTAAAAGTAAAATACCTTCTTCGGCAGTTAAGGTTCAAAAGAGAAAAGTTTATCAACCTCCAAAGTTAGCACACACGGATCGAGGTAAGAACATTCCTTATATTTGCCACTATTGCGGAAATAAAGGTCACCTGGAAAGGAGATGTTGTTTCCGTATAAGGAATGAGAAACTTCATGATGTTCTTATTTGGGCATCACAAGAAGTTGTGAAACCAAGATCATACATTAAGACTGATCCTCTTAACGTTACAGGTTGTAACTTTCCAACCTTTAGGAAAAGGAATCAGTGCTATGATAGACCTAGATTTTCCTATAAACGTCGTACGAATCCTTTTCATAATCGTAATGGTTATCAAAATGATAACTTCATAAAGACAGACAAGATCCTATGCTCCCAATTGTATAAAGACTAACTTGCAAAAGAATAGTCAATGCAATTCTCTTCCAAGAATTCTAGAAGAGAATGATGGGAAGAAGGTTCCGACTGTTCCTAAATGCACTCAGAAGTGGATACCGAAGAAAGACAATGATGCTTTGAGTGTGAAAAGGAATGATCTTCTAGAAAACTCCATGACTATGGAAAAGGCAGTATCCATGATGTTGGAACTTAACAAGTTTTTTGGGAAAATGGAATTGTATGTGAAAGGTTCTAAAAGTTATCTCTTTCATGATAATCCAAAGGTCACTTGTGGTGAGAAAGACTTTGTTCACCCCAACACAACTTGATTGTGTTGCAAGTGCATCCTCACCAAGGAATGCCCTGCTTTGTATACGGTGAGGGAAGCACAAGAATTGGGGCACACAGATTATGTTCGGTAAGGCGGTAGAATTCGATTGGATTCATCTAAAAAGGTATGTCTATAAACTTGAGCAAGATTTGTACTTTTATTTGCTTAGAATACTTATAATAATCTTGCTTATCGTTCATTTCTACCTAACTTGATCTGTGTTTAAGGTTCTTAAATGTTTAGGTTTGAAAATAATAGTTCGGGATGTTTGGACTACATGGAACACATACCATGTATGCATAACAACATTCAAATTCAAAATCCAGGGGTTTAAGTTCGCAAACCCGTATGCATACTTGACGTCGATATTCAGTAAACTTTTTTTGGTCGTAACTTCTTCGTCCGAACTCGGACTTACCTCTTCCTTATTGAATTCCCTTCAAAATGGAGATGAGAATTGTTGAATTTGGATGAGTTAATATTGGTCTTTTTCTTGTCTCTTGTTTTTTAGTGTTTTCTCCGTTTCGTTGCACTTTTTCTATTCTCTTGGACTTAGGCACTGGGATTCTTGGAGAAATCCTATTCTAAGCTATTTTGTGGCTGATACAAGAGTGATGTTGGTGAATCACAAAGAAGGAAGTTCGAGAATGGGTAGTAGTTCACATTTCTATATATTCTTGAGTGTTCACAATCATCTCATGTGAACTATGGTGCATAGTCGTCAATGACTTTGTATGTTCTTCTTTGTTAAGGAAATATTTTTATACGCTTTTGGTAACCACTCTTGGTATAAATCCGTGCGAAAAAAGATTGATTCTACCTTCTAAGGGAAAAGATTGTTATTGCAGTATTAATCTTTTTGATTTTGAAGTATTGCAATATGTTTATGGGATATGTATTGTTTGCGTCCGTGAACTTGAAGGTCCCATATGTTGTCAAAAGTAAAGTCGTTCATAAATTGGTATTCGTATTGATGAAAGGACGAATGGACTTTTGACAAATACAAAAGTTATACCTATGCAGTCATGTATTTGATGGAAAAAAGGGTAAAATCTTTTGTGTGACAAGGATAAAGTCTATTATGTCGTTATGCAAATAGTGATGGAAAAATAGAATAGATCCTTGTATGTATTCCACAGTAATGATCATCACTGATCCATATCTTATGTATTACTGTGAGGCTCCGTAATGTGTCTTATGTCGAGCACGATACAACTAAGTTGATTACTTTGTGATTAGCTTTGTTGGTTGTTCCACAAGGTACTTTGAGTAGAGCATTTTTGAACTAAATTAATCATCTTGGTTGGTTATTTAGTTATTTGCTCCGAAAGTCTTCTTTTGTCGAGCAAAACAATTGACAATTAAATTGATTACTTCTGTGATTAGTTTGGTTGTGTTTTCCAATTAGATTAATTATAGGTTCTCTTGTAACTAGTCTAGTTGAGTATTCATATATTCCACAAGTTCTTGTGTTGAGTATATTAACCACTATACTAATAATGTTTTATTAGTTAATGTAGTCGTATATCCCGTAAGGTTTTCCTTATGTTGAGTATGTGAACGATTAAGTTAGTCATCTCCGTATGATTACCTTAGTCGTAGCTCCGTAAGTTTACTTATGTTGAGCACAATCAATTAAATTGATCACTTTTGTGGTTTGATTTAGTTGCGTGTTCCAATTAAATTAATCATGTTTACTTGTGATTAATTTGATTGAGTTTTGGATATAAAAAATCATTCCTATAGTTTTTGGTGTCCAATTAAAAATCCTTCTTTTCTTTCGAAATTAAGGTCGCTCTTGTTGTTCTCTCGGGAATGACATCAAATGGGGGAGAGTTCTTTTGAACTTGTGCTTAATGGAATAACTTGCGGGGTGTGCAGCTGTGGAATTTTATAGGGGTTATCTTGTATCTTAGAACTCCTTGATGAATGCATTTAGCTTCGGCTTTATGATTGCATCTAAATTAAGTTGGTATGTGTATTTTTTTCTTTTAGCCTATGCAACGTCTCTTCTCGGAAATTTCATTAGGAACCCGTTCTTGTACCTTTGCCAATTTTATGGACAAAAAGGGGGAGAATTAATGTGTAGTTCTACTACATATATGTATGGTTTTAGGATCATTGTGTAAGGGGGAGTGGTTTCCATGTGAGATGGAGTATTGACTAAGGGGAGTGATACATATCACCGTAGTATTATTGTTAAAGTCGTGATGCAATTGGACTTTGATGTTCATAATAATACTATGTCATTGTATAATAATGATCGAGAACCTCGATTTCTCTCATTGTTATAGATACGGATCTTCAACAACCGTGATGCTAAACTTACAACCTTTGGGATCATTGGAGTACTTGGAAGGACGAAGATTTCAAGGAACGTTGAAGATTATACTATGGAATAGGAGCCACTAAAGTTTATCTTTTTTTTGTATTCCATATGTATTAATAGTTTTGTCACTAAAATTGACAAAGGAGGACATTGTTAGAGCATAGCTCGGTCGACCTCGCATGCGTTGATATCTCAAGCATGTTTGTCAATGTTAGTGATCAAAACTATGAGTCTTGATTTCTAGTCTACATAGCTAAGTCTCGGACTAGGATAGAAAAGTGTAGTTGAGCTCAAGGACTTCATGGCGATTCATCATACAACGACGAAGATCTACTCAAGGAACCGTGGAACTTCATCAACAAAAAGGTATGTGGAGACTTGAACTTATCTATCACTCAAAAGTATATCTCTTCTATCTCCTACTTCTTATGAGATAAAAGTCGTACGCTATATAGACTGGGTCATACACATTTGATATTTCGAACCGAGTATATCTCGCGCTATCTATATCTCGAAATCATGTGTTGGTAAAGTGTTTCGATTTGATCGGGTTTATCTTCACCTAATGACGAAAGTCATATTGTTTCAATCACTTTGAAAATCGCTTTGACGAGAAATAGTGTAAACAACTATATAACGTCCTCTAAGAATGTTTCAATGGTTGGAATGAGAGTTTAGGTCAATATAACTAATGATGGATATAAGCATCGTGTGGAAACACATATGTGTATAAGTCCAATTCCTTAATCCGAAGTTTGCGAACTTTGTTGATTGAGAGATACCGGAGGAATTGGCTTTGCCAAGTCCGCGAACTCAGTCCGCGAACTGACAGAAGTTCTCTTACCGAGAATTTCTGCTGGGATTTTCCAAAAACTCGTTTGCGTGTTTAGTCATCGAACTCAGTCCGCGAACCTAGTCCGCGAACTAGCGAAAGTCTCCTTGCCGATATTTTCTGCTGAGTTTGGAAAACTCTGCCGGTTATCTTAAGTCCGCGAACTTGCTTGCGTACTTGAGTGGGTTATGACTTAAAGATGTGCTCTAAACATGAAACTTAAATTACTAAGGAATGTAGTATGCGAACCGTGGCTATAAAGTTTATGAGACGATTCAATCGAATCGATTCATCTTTGTTTCAATTGTGTCTTGTGTAGTTACATAAGATCTCATAGCAATTGAACAACTCTCTAACTATTTCATTTGAGTCAATTGAACTAGTTATGGTGAAGAAGAACAAGGTTAATATGAAATGCTCATATGGTTGACCTTCTGGGTTACTATGTTGAACCAACATACACGTACACGTTTGGGCACGGTTTTCACAAACCCAGTAAACGTATATATCAAGTGTGTGTGACAAGCTAAGTTTTCGATCTAACGGTTGAGAAATATTAGCTTGAATCTAAATTAGGTTTTCATCTAACGATGGATATTGATTGCTTTGTAACTAAGGAAAAACCTTGATTTGAAGACTATATATAGGAGACATCTAGCATTGGCCAAAACTAATCCCCACACGTCTGTGTGATACTCGTGCGCTCGCTAGAGTCGATTATCCTCTAACCTTTGGTTTTTTTCTCTAAAACCAGGTTAACGACTTAAAGACTTCATTGGGATTGTGAAGCCATACCGATACTACTTTTATCGTAGTTGTGTGATATGATCTTGCATCTTCTATCGTACGAGTACAATCTATTGATTGGCTTGAGATCGTGAGAGTTCTCTGATAGGAAAGATAAAGAAGTCACAAACATCTTCGTCTCACTGTTTGTGATTCCTCAACATCTGCTTGTGTAGTTAAGAAAGATCGTTGAGAGGTGATTGATTAATCTAGGTTGTTCTTCGGGAATATAAGACCGGATTATCAATTGGTTCCTGTTCACCTTGATTTCATATCTTAAGACGGAACAAAAACCTAGGGTTTTTCTGTGGGAGACAGATTTATCCTTAGATAGACTTTTCTGTGTGAGACAGATTTGTTTATTATCAAGTCTGCGATTTTGGGTTGCAACAACTCTTAGTTGTGGGTGAAATCAGCTAAGGGAATCAAGTGCGCAGTGTCCTGATGGGATCAGAGGCGTAGGAGTACAACTGTACCTTGAATTAGTGGGAGACTGATTGGGGTTCAACTATAGTCCGGTCCGAAGTTAGCTTGGAGTAGGCTAGTGTCTGTAGCGGCGTAATACAATGTGTATTCAATCTGGACTAGGTCCCGGGGGTTTTCTGCATTTGCGGTTTCCTCGTTAACGAAATTTCTGGTGTTTGTGTTATTTCATTTTCCGCATTATATTGTTTATCTTTATAATTGAAATAATAAAGGTTGTGCGTTAAAGTTTAATCGATTAGAGATCCGACCTTGTGGTTGTTGATTTTATTGATTAACACTTGGACATTGGTCTTTCGTACCGTCCAAGTTATTCCTTGTATTTGATAAAGACTCGCTATTTTTTTTAGCTTGAGTAAAAATCAAATCAAGAGATAGATATTAACTCCTTGAGATACTTTTATCTAGATTGAGTCTGACTGTCTAGTTGATTCTCTAGCAAAGTATTTCGGAGTTAGTCCATACAGATTGCTAAGCGAAAAATTTGGTGGTGTTGTTAGACCCTCGCTTTTTCAGTTAGTCAATCAAATCAATCGAAAACTATTAATAAACTGCAATTATCGAGTTTCCCACCAATGGTACTAATAGAACTTCTCAATCCCAAAGAAGTCTTTAAACTGAGCGGTCGTACGAGATTTCTCCTAATTAGGTTACTTTCCTCTCCGAATAGGCGGCTCCACCAGTAACAACACAACTAGGTAGTTTTGCTGGCTCTGAGGATTAGTTTGCTAGAAATGCAAACTTCAATATTTATAGACCAAGGAAGTTTGGACACCAAGGAATTTCCAAAACCGAATATTCTCAAAGATATGCAATAAAGCCAAAAATGGTTTTCATAATTCCTGGAAATGCTCTGTCCAATTAATGACCGAAATCTCAGTAGAAAATCTCCAACTAGTAAATGCACATTACTAATTTTTATTTTCTAAAGATATGCATTTTAATTGCTGGAAATTAAAAGCATATAAAAACTAAAAACCTTAATTAAAAGATTCTCAATTTTTTTCGATCTGGGATTTTCCTTTAACTATTAAGGAATATCTTTGAACAATAAAAGATAAGAGTTATCGCACATGTTCAAAGTATGTCGACAACTTTACTTTGTAAATCCTTTTTCATATTTACAATCTTGGAACCGATTTGCCACACTTCCGAACAAGTTTAGAATTGGTTCATCTGACTTCCAAGAACTATGTGATTGATTATCCTATCAAATCACCATTAATGGGTTTCACAGTTTTACCTCAATATAAAGTTTTGGTTCTACCTCCAAGTGGGTACTAGGATAGGTTACACTTGTTACCGTAAAATGGATAACTAAGTACTAGGATCGGTTACCACTTCTTATTGTAAAAATTGTGATCGGTTGACCAAGTTATAGGATCGGTTACACCAACTTACTAAAACTTGTTAAACCTCTTACAAGGATCGATTACACTCTCTCTTGTGATCGGTCACACCTCTTACTAGGATAGGTTACCCAATGGCTAGTATTTAGTCACACCAAATTCAAGATATCGATCTTACCATCTTAGGTGATTACTTAAGATCGGTTTCACTAATAAAAGTCATACCAATACAAAAGTCAGGCCTTATGAATAGTTTTACCAAGATACATAAACAAGTTATGAGCGGTTATACTAAACACACATATTGGTAATTCAAAAGATTTGCAATGAATAACAATACCAATCAGCCTAGAGATTTCCCTTTCGATTCACAAAACAAGTTTATGAATTTACTTCCTTTAAACGAATGTAAAACATTGTTTCCTAGGACGAAATCTTTATCCGTACCCATACATAATCACAATAGCATTCATACGATTATGTCGATGTCTTATATACAAAGTTCAAAAGATAGACGTTATACTTCGTATTGTAATTCCTTAATACTATGTCTAACTAGAGTATAATCATTCACAGCTTCACAGTTATGTTTTCAATATGCACGACTTGAAATATACGTTAGGGAATGAAACAGTTCAAGTCAAATAATACTAACCTCAAGCGGAAGGATGATGTCGTCGTTGTAGCTCCTTACTTCTTCACATTCTTCAAGTTTTCACGTAATACTTGTAATGTCTCATATCCTCATACTTTCAAGCTAACCTATACGAAGATGACTCTAGTAAATAATCAAGCGACTCTTTAAATGAGTTTTGGTTCACTAAAATATGACAACCAAACTTGACATACAAACGCTTGGTGGGTTCAACCGAGCTATGCTCTAACACTTCCCCTGTAATTGACACTATGACCAACTTTGGTTGCAGGATAAGATGGTATGTATGAATATTGAGGTCTAAATTGAGATATAAATGCTTTGTTCTCAGAGTCAGTGATTATAGAAACAGACTTAGAATTAAGAACAATTTCTTCACCAAGAAGAAGATTGTGCAATTCAACAGAACTAACAAGTGGATATCTAATGCGAATAGATGTAGCAAAATAATCATATGAAGAATTCAAAATGTAAAGACCCTCAAGCTCGTCAACGCTATTTGACTGGTCTAGCGATGATCAAGAGAAGACTTAGCCGCTAATGATTCGACTAATTAGATATGAACATTACCTAATAGGAATTCATCTAACAACGATATAGAGATAAAACTAGTATGTTCGGATAGAGATCGAAAAGTTATGCGAGATGGACTACGCGAACGTGTCATGCGGATGCCAGACGAAGAAGATATCATCAAATTAGTATGAAGGGCAAAATGGTAATTTTGCCTTAAACCGACTGGGGCTTACCTTATCCATTTTCTTGGGTGCCTTAGTAAAAATCGTTCGCCTTATCTCCTACGCGTGTCGAAGAGAAACTCATTTCTCTTTTCTTCTTTCTCTTTCTTCTTCTTTCTTCTCCGTTCTTCTTCTTCCTGTTCTTTCTCTTTCTTTTATCTGTCGATCTCAATTCGAAGGATTGAGTTTGTTATCATAGGATAATTCATAGAAACGTGTTAGTAAGATGAATCCGAGGCAAAGATGTTGGTTCTGTGTTTGAATTGGATCGGGGGAGAAGAATTGGTTGTTGCTGTAGATTGAGGTTAGGGTTTGTAGATTTGTTTATTGGTTTGAATACTTAAAAGGTGAAGGAAAGAGCTACGAGTAGATGAAGAAACATGGGTTAAGGTTAAATTGAAGTTCTGAAGTTGTTCCAGTGAAGAATCAAAAGAAGGGTAATTTAGGGTTTCTATTTTAATTGATTTCTTTACGAAATTGAGTTTGGTTTGGTAGTCTATTTCATGGGTTTGTTGTTAATTAGGGTATAAAGGATTGTATAAGGTTTAATTTTGAGTTTTTTAGGAATTTGAGTTACGGGTTAGGGTTTTATTGAATTGAAGATGAAAATTAGGGTTCATGAGTTGGGAAGTTCAAATAAAGAAGATGAATTGAATGGTGGTGATTGAACTCAGGTTATAAAATTAGAGTTTTGAAGAGTATTCTGAAGTTGGGTTAAGAATAAAGTGATACCATAGGAATGTTATTGATGAGATTTGATTAAATATAAATGGGTTTGTTTCAAATCAAGAAGAACGAAGTGCAGTGTTGCAGTTGAGTATGGGCAGATGGTGGTGGTCTTAGCTAAAGGTAGTGGTACTGGTTGTGTTATTTCTGTTGGAGCTGGTGCTGTTAGTTAAGAACATGAAGAAGTTGTTAGTGGATCATTATGCAGAATGGTTGGTGATTCATAGATCAATACTGGTGGTTAGCTCAATGACTGAAAGATGATGGTGCCGAATAGAGTTGGGTTTTGTAGTAGTTATAGACAATTGATTTGGTAGAGCAAGGAAGGTGGCCAAGTCATGGATCAGGTGGATGTTCAGTAAGTGTCAATGTCTCTATTCAAGGCTGGTAAGAAGAGCAGTGAGATGTTGGTTATTGTAGCTGGAAATGACAGTGAGTAGAATGGACTGGTTACTGAAATTAGGATTAAAGAAGAGCTTAATGAGATTATTGTAGAATCAATAGTATGGCAATGGAGGTATATAGTGGCAGTGGTGTTGCAGGGAGTAGTATTATTGTAAGGACATTACCATGAAGGATGGAGTTTTGAGGTCAAGATACAATTGGGTCTGGTGGTATGAATTGTAGGAATGAATGTAAAGATGTTCTTTGAATGGAAATGTTTGTTGCAGGATTTGTAATTGATGCGGTGAAGATTGTAACTGTGTTAAGCTGAACTGAAGTAGAAACAAGTCATGGTTCAGTTACAATTGTTGAAGTTTGGTTGAGCATGTGATATAACTAAATAGATGCTTTTGGGAGTTGTAGTTAAAGTTTAGAATTATGAAGTTCGTCTGATTTGATTATGTTAGTGTTGTAATGGGGGTTTTAGATGTTGCTTAGATTGAACTGAATTGTTAAAGGAGTAGAAGTTGTTTTGAATTTTGGCTTGTTGTGTTGCATCTTTTTAGTCTTGGCAGGTTAGGTGTCGCACCATGATGGTGCAGCTGGGTCTTTGGCCTGTGCAATGGCCTTGGCCAGTTGCATTCAACCTTGGTTGGATTTTAGTCGGCTTAGCTGACTTAACCCTTTGTCTGATTCAGTCAATTTGACTGAGTCGAGTTAATCCTATTAAACTGAATCGAACCAGTTTGACTCAGTTGACCATTTGACCAGGACCAGACTTTTGACTTTAGACTTAACCTGACCTTGACGTGTTTACCGTTGAATTGACCTTTGACTGGACTTAGACGTTGACCGTTAGATGACTCATTCGACAGTTTTTGACCGTTGGTTGACCCACTTGGGCCAGGCCTTGTGTAATTGGCCGAACTAGTGGGTCGTGCCGAATCAAGCTCATGGGCTTGGGCTTAGTTCCGTGTATTCTTAGTTTAATGTTTTAGACCCTTTATGGTCTTAATTATCCTTTGGTTCTTTTTACAAAGTTGTAGATATTCATTAGACTTACCTATTGAACTATAAAACCAACCTAATTGAATCGGTAAACTTTAGATATGCTAAAGATAGATACTAAAAAGGTGTAGAACCATAAATGGGCATAGTACCATTAGATAGTTCACTTAGCTTATAACTAGAGATTTGTATGAGGTTATGTTATGAGCCTTGTATGTAGGGCTGAACATGGTTTCAGTTTTCCGCTGGAACCGGACCAAACCAGACCAATTAGGAAGAAACCAAACCGAACCATTTACTAATGGATTGGTTACGGTGTATAAAGTGGAAAACCGATAGTGTTGGTTTTGGTTTAGTTTGACCTCTAAAACCGAACAAAAAACCATTGAAAAACCGATTAATTTTTAAACTTAGTTTCTACCGTTGATTTACAAGTATTAGATTCTACCCATTGATTTAGAGGATAAATAGAAACCCTAAATCTAATATTTCATTATGATACTCTCCCTCTTTCTCTTTCTCCTTCTCTCAGTCGTCTCCCTTCTCCACCCCCAACTACAGCCGCTGCTACTCGACTTTTTTCTTCCCGTCTTCCTTCTTTTTTATTTGTCAATAACTAAATTAAGATATATTATATATCTTCTTTTGATCTCTAGAATTAGAGTAAGCTTTAACTATTCTTGATATTTTTTTATTTATTTTTTTGTCTGTAAATTTGTGTAAACCAATACTATCGGCAACTACAATTTTTTTATCTGTAAATTTGTGTTTTTTTTTTGGTTTGACATAATTATTGGTTAACCAAAAACCACTGGGACAAACCGAAACCATTTGGAAACCGAACCAATGGTTAATGGATTGGTTTGATTTAGATTTTTAGAAACCAATAGTATTGGTTTCGGTTTTGGTTTGGCTAGAAACCGAACCAAAACCGACCATGAATAGCCCTACTTGTATGAGCCTTTTGGCTAATCTTTAAAGTGCTTGTGTGATCAAAAATTTGTTTGTATTAACAATGATCGATCCAAAGGATGAACCAGTGGATTATGGATCTCGAGGTAGGCGAAGCTTGTCATCAAAAGAGGTGGGAATTGATAACGAACTCTCTTGTATTCATTATGGTTTTACAAATCTATCTTTTGTGAAATTCATGCATATCTTTGTTACTATATGATATGTGTATGCATGTATTATTTGTGTGTGATACAAACTAATTTTCTTTTACATTTTGGGATGGGCTTGGATCTTTAGAAACAACTAATATCCGTGTTTTGGGAGTATTTACTTATTTTTCAAAAGTGATTCTTTCCATTGAATGGAAAGCGGTTACATTTTTTACTTATTGTTAGCATGAAAGGGAGAAGGTTTCCCTTTGATTGGTATGAGATTTGTGTCCCAAAGTTTAGAATTTACGCACAACTATTAGGCTTGGTAACATGTTCAAGTTGATTATTATTAATTTTATTGTCCGGGCAACTCATGTCTCATACATAGATGTTTACTGTTTCTTTAAAATTACTTTCAAAAGTTATTATATTATGTTTTGGTGTTTGGAGAGAATGATGTTGAGAATCTGATTGTTGAACTTAAAAGTGGACTGACTGAGCACTCTGTGAATAGGTTCTTCCGTCGGCTATAACGTTAACACCATTATATCTCTTTGGATACATGTTATGTAGAGTGCGCGTACATTGAGGTACTGGTAAGGTACCAATCTTATCTGACTACGGGGCCGAAAACCTCAGGGTGCTTTAATGATCATTAGTGAATCCGCAAGAGTCACACCTTACTACTCCGCAGGAATACGTCGCTTAAGTATTATTTCTGTTGTGAATCTGTGCCGCAAGATTGGTTGGTAGAACTTTATATTTCCGTACAACTTATTATCTTAATATATGCTTTATCTGTTTTCCGTGTTTTAACGGGTTTTAGCAAAACCTGCATTGTCTTTAAATCATTCTAGTGATTACTTGAAAGTTAGTTATTATATCTACTGGCCACCCTTCGGGATGATGTTCTCACCCAATTCTCACTTTCAGTTTCAGAGATAGATCAAGATGTGTACGTTGCAAGGAAAGCTTCGAGGAGTTGGTTTCGCTAGTTGGTTAGCTTCCGCAAATGTTTATTTTGTGTTCATATTCTGTTTGTAAATCAACTCACTATTAAATATGGATCACTTGAGAGGAGTTCTTGTATTTATTTCAGAGAGGGTTTAGGTTCGGGTTAAACTTTGTTTAGAACTTCTTTCTTATTGTTTAATTAGATGTTTTAGATTCATAGTGCCTTTTTTTTATAGTTCATCTTTTGGATTAATCAGCTGCTAGCTTTGGGGGCGCTATACAAACCAGATAAATAGTAACCACCATTTCACTATTAGTAATAACACATCCAGCAGCGGCACGAGCATCAACAACCTTTCGGATTTCATTAAGATAATTGGTGATAGAATCATTACCTAATTTAATTGACTGAGGTTTTGTTCTGAGTTGAATTGCATGAGTAGAAGAAACTTGAGAGAATCTTCCTTCAATTTTTGTCCACAATTCATGAGAAGTATGAGTTCCAACAAAGTAGGGAATTACAACGTCGGAAATAGTGGAATTGATGAGCAAAATCAGTGTAGAATCTTCATCTGGCCACATAGTATATGATGGATTAACATGATTATTGTTCTCATTATGACGTGATGTGTATTTGGAAGGGCATTCTCTAGATCCATCAACATAATCTGCAACACGAAATTTTGTGAATAAAGCAAGTAGAAGAGATTTCCAGGTAAGATAATTTTTTTCTGTGAGTTCCAATTGAATAATATTAGAAAGTTGATTGAAAGGCATTTTTATAAATGGATCTAGTTTCCATTATTAGATCTGAAATTGAAAAAAAAAAATATTGAAATAAGTTGATGAAACAAAACAAAATTGCTTTGAAGAGATATGATTATTGATTGATAAGATTCTGATTCAATTGAAGAATAAGAGAAAAAGATTGATTGATTGATTGAATTAAAATTGAATCAGAAAATTTTTAGTAATAGCGGAAGAACAAATTTGGATCGAGAGCAGTGCTCTAATACCAAACCGACATTGGTATTGAAAAGGAAAATATCTCTTCACAGTTTACAGACACGCAGAGTTGGTGTATTTATACACCAATAGACAAATAGATAAACTGGCAACAACAATACAGACCCGTGTGTAACATAAACAGAAAAGATAACAAATTCATGTAAGAAGAGTGTAAACAATACTGACTAGACTATATGGAAATTACACTGCCTACCTGTAAAATTATCGCAATATGTTTGTTGACACGAACTCATCTTTGTCCGAGCTGTGTAGACCAGAATCACCCGAGGTGTAAGAGCTTATTGGTACAGAGTAAAGGTCTGTAGGCTCATCGACAAACAAGTTGGGAATTATTTCACGTTTATGTTGATTATGAAGTCCAGATGGGTGTATTACTGACTTGATCAAACTTTGTAGCTCTGCAGCGACTTGTTTCATCGTAGGTCTTTCTCCACCCATTATGTTGAGGCATCTCTTTGCAAGCTCCGCAAATTCTATGACATGTTCGCGATTCCCTTCATTTTCTACTTGAGCTTGTATAAGCTTGAAGGCATCATTTGTCTCCACAGCATTAAGGAAAAATGAAGCAAGGCTCCTATGTTCTTGGGTTCGATTAGGTGAAAAGGTTTTTTCTCCCGTTAAAAGTTTGACAAGAACCACACCGAAACTATAAACATCACTTTTATCTGTCAATTGGCTAGTATGAAAGTAATCTGGATCTAAATACCCCAATGTACCTTGCACTAGTGTATCTATTTGTGTTTGGCCTAGTGTATTCAACCTTGATGCTCCGAAATCCGATACTTTTGCAATGCAATTTTCATCTAGAAGTATATTGGCAGACTTAATATCCCTATGAATAATGGCTATAGAAGTTGCTGAGTGCAAATATGCAAGCGCTCCTGCACTTTCAGTTGCAATCCTCAAACGACTTTTCCAAGAAAGAGATGATGAGGATTTTCCAACCGCCTTGTTATGGATGTGTTGGAAGAGAGTCCCATTAGAAATATATTCGTAAACAAGCAAAGGAACTTCGGTCTCTAAGCAGCACCCTAAAACCTTCACCACATTTCTATGATTAACCTGAGCCAAAATAACAAGATCGTTGATGAATTGTTCAATTTTTGGCTCTCATCAATTACTTTTGACTTCTTAATGGCAACTTTACGTTTGTCTGACAAAGTTCCCAAATAAACTGTTCCAAAACCTCCTTTACCAAGGATCAGTTTATCATTGTAGTTTTTTGTTGCCACTTCCAATTCTTCAGCCGTAAATATTTTTATAGCCTCCGCGCCACCTTCATAGGATGAAATTTGTTGTTTTAAAATAACCCACCATTTTGTTGAAAAAACTCCTGTTTTAAGTTTCCTCAACTGTCTTTTCCTTATCTTCAAGTATAACAAAGAACTAGCAACGATTATAAATAAGAACCAGAATCCAGTACCTGCATCAACAATATCAGATATTAGGTCACTAAGTCATACTCTGTATATAAGCTCAACATTAAGTAAAAAATAGCAAATGCTCGATAAGTCATACAACATACCAAGTGTTACTTTTAATATCGGAAATTCTTTGTTACCGCGGATGCATCCAGTTCCATCTTTCCTCCCATCACCACGACTCCTTCCGGACAAGAACACTTGTAGCTTCCTATGGTATTTGTGCAAATTCCTTCACAAGGATTGTTGTTTTGATCCTCACACTCATTTACATCTATTTATCCTCCCCATAGACGAAATAAACACATGTTAATATAATTATATATTGCGACCGAAAGGTTAAATGATTATTTAAAAGATAGCTCTCTAGTTAAATCCGCATAACACCACATTTAGGAAAAGCTACTAGTGGGGTACCAATTTTCTTGTGGGTGTACCAACCCAAAGACAATTGCTTGTATATTGGCACACCCCAAAGAAATTCGGTACCCCAATTAGCAATCTTGCATTTAGGTGGCCATTATTCTAAAATTCTATAAACAATAACTCGCGGTGTAGGTTTTGGTTTTGAATTGGGAAGATTCATCAAGAAAAATCATTTTGCATATAAATATTTAAAAACTTGAAAATAAACTTATATTAACATGACACAAATTAGAGATTCTGAAATGCTAGTTGGCTCCCTATTCTCCACCTCCCTATAGTCTAAGTCTCACATCCATATCGAAATCCGCATTCAGGTTCAGGCGGAGTTCACCATTCCCCTAATGTGGGGTTAAGATTGTAGGGAGATGGAGATTAGGAAGCCAAATAGCATTGTCGTCAGATATTTGGCATAAACATATTAAAATTTAATGCCGACTTTTTACCTTAGCTAAACTCGTCCAGCTATAAATTGGTGAATGAAATCAAAATCAAAAATGAAAAACTAAAAGGAGATCACTTGTTAATGATTTCATACATTGGCATCCTGGACTGAGATAAGGATTCCCTTAAAAACCTCTGTTGCAAGTACAAAGATATCCTGGCACCTTGTCTGAGTTATTACAAATACTATTTTTCTGGCACGCGAAACTAGACGAATCTTTTTGGGCTTCTTCACATGTTTTATTCCAATTGCCCAATCAAGAACAACCAGTATATCTTTCGCTTTACCATGAAAACTTGTACCATTCAAATCTGAAGCACTAAACGTATACTCCTTGGACTCGCCTACAAACGAATAGCTACAAGGATCAAAAGATAAAGAATCTGATGTTGTATTCATCGAATCAACCATTACTAGAAATTTCTTTACACCTTTGGGTAATAATGTTTGACAACATCCACTTCCAGAACAAGACCCATCTATAATATTGGCCGAAGTTTTACATATTGTACTACAACTTGTTGTAAAGTTAAGATTGGCTTCTAAAATGCCGGCCAATGCATAACAACCCAGACCAAAATATCTGTTCTTAGTATATGAAACTGAAAATGCAGTTTTACTGAAGTCCATCCAACCTATAGCTTCATTTAAGGCAAGTAGACCAGTTTTGTATTGATAACACATTGTAGAAGGCCAGTTCTTGACACGAACTTCAGTTTCTGATATACGTATCACTTCAACATGACGATCAAGGCCAATATTCGTAAGAAGGGTTTTGGAGGATTATATGTGGTATCACAAGTGATGTTGTAAGGAAGTAATCCAGCTCCCGTAAGTGAACAGCCATTCTCGTTCGGACCAATACCAAACGGGTATGGTATTGTAAGGTTGCCACATTTTGCATCACAACCAGGCTTTGTCTGTGGTAATGGAGTTGATGCTGATGATGTTAGGATTAACAAAGTGAACTGCAAGAAGAATAAGAATGGAAGTTTCATGTTTAAGAACTAAGATAGAAGATCAGTTCACTTAATGTTTCCTTCTAATATTTGATCTTTGAAGAAAGTTCTACATTTACACAAAATAAGAGTTTGATTATTTATATGAGGCTAGCAATTATTGAAGGGATGAGAATTTGACTTTCAACTTTCTCAAACTGGAGAGTTGACAAAGGGGAAGAAGGCACCTAATCAATAAATATCTTTGACAATATGAGTAGCAAACAAAAATGATTATTCAACCCGGTTATATCCCTTGGCCAACGAATTGCAAGCTGCACAGCGTATCCATCAATTCCATAAAAGATCGTTATCATCGCATAAATTCGACTAATGCGTCCATAATCATGCACATATTATCTGGTTTGGGAAGATATCTTATATTTCTAATATAAGAGTACAAGCAACTTGCCATATAACGATTAGAAAAAAAGCAACTTGCCATTTACATACGAATATGGAAATCGTTTGAATCTTATCTTTGACCCACCTTGCTTGCAAGTTGACAATTTCTGTGGACTAAAGACATTGAACAATTGGTTCATGCATCTTCATGAGCTGGGTAGTAGGTACTGGCTAGATATTATAATATGCATGACAAGGAACAAGCCGATATGTTGAATATATGATTCTTAGCACTACGAAAATTATCTACAACTTTGGAAAGGCTTCATTTAGCTGGTCAACAATATCAACTAGCCACTGTATTATCACTACATCCTACTGTCCAACATTAATTGGCATTTTCAACTGTCCAATCAAAAAGTCGATAACAATAATTCAGCAAAAATAAAAATAATTCAGCAACTGGCAAGAGAAGAACAACCAAAACTTAGACGTCCTATCTGTATTAACTTTGTATACTCCTAATTCAGAATATTCATGAATACACGTATATCCAAAAGAAACAAGGAGATCTAGTGATCTACCCATATACCCGTAAATTATGTTTCTGCAACTGTTCTTATACTTTTTGCAGCTTTCATGGCTAACTCTAGCAGGGGAAGCAGCATCACCACCAACATTAGAGGGTCCATTCTTTAAGGCAAAAGCTGGTTGTGAAGCAAAATGCGGTAATATTTCGATTCCTTATCCATTTGGAATACGTCGTAATGGGATTAATGTTGGGTGCTCCTTTGATGGATTTGTGTTTGATTATAGCATCACCTGTAATACTTCTTTTAATCCTCCTAAACCCTTCCTAGATAGAGGTAATGTTGAAGTCATAGATATTTCGAAAACCGAAATTCGAATAAAAAACATCCCATCGAGCTTATGTTACAACGCATCTGGTGGGTTGACCTTGGATCAATCTGTATCTTGGATGAATTTCAGTCGGACTCCATTTACAGTATCATATACAAAGAACATGTTCTTTACGATCGGGTGTAATGTGTTTTCGACTCTAAGAGGTCCTGACGTAAAAGATTATACGTCCCAGTGTATTTCAACATGTGATAGTAAAGAAAGTGTGGTAAATGGAACTTGCACAGGTAATAAAGGGTGTTGCGAAAGTACTTTACCCAAAGGGCTTAAGAGGTTTCAAATACAGGTGATGAGGAACTCGATACTGAGTAACCAGTCCATTACTTGGTCTTTTGATCCTTGCAACTATGCATTTATAGGTCAGCAAAATCAGTATACATTTCAATCCTCTGATATTTTAGACGGTTATAATTTTGTTAGCAAAGGGAAAGATATCCCTCTTGTTCTTGACTGGGCAATTGGGAATAAGACTTGTGAAGAAGCACAAAAGGACTTATCGAGCTACGTGTGCCAAGAAAATAGTCATTGCAACAATTCTAATAACAACCCTGGGTATCTTTGCACTTGCAATGAAGGTTACAACGGAAACCCTTACCTAAGTCCTGGATGCCAAGGTATGTAAACATTGCAAGTTATTCGATCTTTCTTCTATGATATCATTCATTCACGCACGCAACTAATTATTTATCATGTATATAAATCTATGTTTTTTGTTGCACAGATGTGAACGAATGCAAGGATCCAAACACCAATCCCTGTTTGGAGGTTTGCACAAACGCCGTTGGTAGCTACACCTGTTCTTGTCCAAAGGGTAGTCATGGCGACGGCAGAAAAGGTGGGAGTGGCTGCATTCAGGACAACCAAAATGCTCCGGTCTTACAAATTTATCTTGGTAAGTAGGTCTCACTGCTATCAATATTACTGAGATTACTTGTTGCGTTAAATTCGTTGCTAAGAGATTATATATATAAATGTTGATGCAGGTGTTGGTTTAGGCTTCATGTTTCTAATTCTTGCAAGTTCTTGGTTATACTTGAGTATGAAGAAAAGAAACTCCATAAAACTTAAAGAGAAGTTCTTTCAAAAGAATGGTGGATTGTTGTTAAAACAACAAATATCGTCACATGAAAATGGTGTTGAATCATCAGCAAAAATCTTCACCGTAGAAGAACTTAAATTAGCAACCAGAAACTACAATGAAGAATTAGTCTTGGGTCGTGGAGGACATGGTATAGTTTACAAGGGAACATTATCAGATAACCGAACCGTGGCAATTAAGAAATCAACAATAGTTAAGGATAGTCAAATTGAAGAATTTATTAACGAGCTTGTTATCTTAACTCAAGTTAACCATCGGAACGTTGTGAAGATCTTGGGATGTTGCTTAGAAACCGAAGTTCCGCTGATTGTTTACGAGTATGTTTCAAATGGAACTCTCTCTGACCATATCCATTCTAAGAATGGGGTACCTACATCATCTCTTTCTTGGGAAAGTCGGTTAACGATTGCTACGGAAACTGCTGGAGCACTTTCTTACCTACACTCTGCTGCAGCTATACCCATCATTCATAGAGATATTAAAACTGCCAATATACTATTAGATGATAACTACACTGCAAAAGTTGCAGATTTTGGAGCATCGAGGTTGAATCCTCTGGATTTAGCTGAAATAGATACAATCATTCAAGGGACCTTGGGATATTTGGATCCTGAATACCACCAGTCTGGCCAGTTGACAGGTAAAAGTGACGTTTATAGTTTTGGTGTTGTACTTGTAGAACTCTTAACAGGAGAAAGAGTCATTTCTTTGGCTAGGCCAGATAAAAGAATGAACATTGCAATGTATTTTCATTCGTTGAAAGAAGAGAAGGATATATTCGAAGTTCTTGAGGCTCGAGTGGCAACTGAAGGAAAGCACGAGGAGGTCCTTGCAGTTTCTAACCTTGCAAATAGATGCCTTAATGTGAAAGGTGATGATAGGCCTACAATGAAACAAGTTGCTATGGAACTCGAGAGTTTGTTAAGAGTTAAATTATCAGCTCCGGTGCCAAATCCTTATCGACATAAGCAAAACCATGAAGAACAAACCGGCATAATATCTGAGCCGCTAGACCTATATCCTGTCTCATTAAACTCTTATACTGCTGGTGATTCTAGCCTGTTTAGTACAGAAGTGACAATGTCGACCGGCAATGTTTCACCGTAATCATTAATGTAAGTTTGCTTTGATTGTAAGATAAATTGTTGAATAAATCTTAATCAGTGCTTTTCTTTTTTCTCTTAATGAAAGCTTTTTCCCATTCTTTTCTAGTCGCATCATAAAATAGAGGTCTGTAACGTCTTCTTACATGAACAAATTACTGCCACGTGTGTCCCTTAGTTTGGGAAGTGGTCAGTGGGAATTGTTTATTCGCGGAAGGGGTATGTTATAATCTGCAAGTGTCCAAAAAAACCGGGGCACTTTAGTAACAACAATACTAAAGAGGTGGAGGTGTGTATATATAGAAGGCAACTTAGAAACAAAAATCTCAAATCATAAAAAGTACTGTCTGTTGCAGTTGACTGATAAGCAGATGAATATGAAGAAGAAGAAGAGGACAGAAAAAGGAGAACTGATACAGATCGATGGTGGTGGTGGTGATGATGATTTCCAGATTTCTCTTCCAATGGAAATGATTTTAGAGTTTCTATCAAGACTTCCAATCAAATCTCTGAGGAGATTGAGCTGCACCAGTAAGTATTTATACAACACCATCAATCAAAACCCACATTTTGCTAGATCCCACTTCATTAATTATTCGCAAAAATATCCTTATCTGGTGCTCTATGTTAATTCCGCGATGAACGACAACTCACCGGTCCTGTACAAAAACCTTTTCTACGATAGGGATGTTATTCACGATCGTAATGATAATCGCGACGTTAATGTTCGCTTAACACTTCCATACAGAGTTCAAGGGGCTTTTTTCGGATATTGCAATGGTTTAACTTGTTTTACGAAGGTGTATAAGAAAACCGCTTTTGTTATTGATGTTTGGAACTTCACTACAAATGAGTTACTGCGCATCATCCCTCCAGTTATTGTCGACAAAGAAGATACTAGTCCAACTAAAGGGTTAGGGTATACCCTCATGTCTCGTGGATTTGGTTTCGATTCCCTTAATAATGAGTATAAATTGGTACTCATTGTAATCACGCGCAAAACTAGGCTTGGTCAAGGTTGTGTATACCCAAATCTTCTTGGAAACAAATCAATCTCCCAGGACAGAGAGCCACAACTCTTCAAGGAACATTCATTCCCTATGGAGGTAGAGGAGCTTTGTATTGGATGACTTCGGATCCTCGGATAATTCTCCAGTTCGACCTTCATCAAGACAAGTTTCAATATGTACGAATCCCACTCGAAAGGAATGAACACCCCACTAGTGAGAACCACTTGCGGCTTTTCGAGTCTATAGGATTTTTAGGTGTTGCCATTCTAGTTTGGAGAAGTAATACAACTACTCCTTTGGAGGAGGTTCACTTGAAAATATACAAAGACAACCAAGTTTGGGTCAATGAGACAATTGATGTTTCGCCGTGCTTGATTCCTTACAGGGCCAATTTTCGCTTTATCGGCTACTCCGACAAGGTTTTACTGTACTGGATGGATCGCAAATGTTTTCAATTCTTCAATCTCCACAGTAAATGTCTCAAGGTGGTTCGGAAACTCGCTTCATGTATCCGGGAAAATAGATCACCCTTATGTGCTAGAGCCGAAGACTATTGGCTGAATTGTGAGGCCCAAAACATCACTTCACTAAGAACCTTGTTGCCGGAACGAGCTCAAAAATCTCATTTTGAATCTGTATGTTCGATGATGGTGAAATGCATTGAGGATGTGTTTCTTGTGCAACAACCAAAAACACTAGGAGTATTAGCGTCATTTCTCCCATCAAAAATCAACCATCAGTACTTCTTTAATGATAATTGAGGATTTTTCGTTTAGTGGTTTGTGCTTTTATTTTTACTACCATTCCAAGTTTCCAACAATCTTTTCAGGGGCTTGACCTGTTCTGTATCTGGGCTCAAACCTAAACTTACACTACATAATGTAAAAATTTGGGCCAATTAGAATACGCCGTAAAAAAACCAACTTTATTTTGGAAACGTGTTTTGAGACATACTCATTTTTTTGAGGCATACTTATTCACTATCCCATCTAGGATGGGTTAGAAGGAGTGTCTAAAGGGCTGTGCAATTCTTCTTCCATGAAACACATTCCAATTTCTTTGTACCTTTCATCGCACCCGATAAAATGTTGCGCATCATCCTAATCATTCAATTTGTGATGGTATTCCCCAAATCCGGGTTCATTAACATGTCAAACCAAAAGTCCTAAAGAAAATTAATTTACCTGTCATAGCGGAATATTTGATGATCATTATTCTTGAAAATATTTGCTTAAATATGTTCGGCACTTTTAAATATCCACAATACAAGGTACTTAATTAACTACTTATGCCGTTAACATCAAAAAAAAAAGAAAATTACATCAAAATTTTTCTACATAATATTCTCTTTGGCCTTAGCAGTCTGGCTCACTTCCTACTAAAAATGCCAAATTCGGCAATTTCAAATGGCAATACCTAACTATAATCACATGGGAGTACAAGTAAATTATATCATCAGCGTGGATAAAATGTCATCTTCGCATCTCTCTGTACTAAACTGGTCTGAATCGCCGATTGAGGAGTAGCTTATTGGTATTGTATATAAATCTGCTGGCCCAGATACTAAGACTTTTTGTTCTTCATTATGTATACGAGAGTGATCCCCCGTTGATGGACATGGTGATGATGACAATTTTCTCAAACTTTCTAGCTCCATAGAAACTTCTTTCATTGTAGGCCTATTTTCACTCTTTAAGCCGAGGCAGCTCTTTGCAAGTTTTGCAACTGCAAGGACTTGCCTTATGTTCCCTTCAGCCGCCACCCGAGTCTCAAGAACTTGGAGCACATCATTCTCTTCCATCAACGAAACAAAATATGATGCAATATTATGTTGCTCTTTGGATCTCTCCAAAGAAATAGGTTTTTCTCCTGTTAAGATTTCTACAAGGACTACACCAAAAATATAAACATCACTTTTACCTGTCAACTGGCCAGAATGATAGTATTCTGGATCCAAATATCCTAAGGTTTCTTGAATGAGTGTGTCAATTTCGTTTAGATCCAAAGATTTAACCTTGATGCTCCGAAATCAGCAACTTTTGCAGTGTAATTTTCATCCAATAATACACTTGCAGATTTGATGTCTCTATGAATAATCGGGATAGAAGCTGAAGAGTGTAAATATGCAACTGCACCTGCAGTTTCGGCAGCAATCCTCAACCGACTTTCCCAGGAAATGGATGGCGACATGCCATCCTTGCTTGTATGGATATACTGTGAGAGGGTGCCACTAAAAACATATTCATAAACATGTAACGGTACCTCAGTCTCTAAACAACATCCCAATATCTTCACATTTTTAAAGCTTTAATAAAAATTATAATTTATTATTTTTTTTTGTGAATGAAAAATTTATTAGTCTCACACCGTGGAGTTTCCACTTTTTAGTTGTTTTAAGAGACTATATAAGCTTTTAGTCCCGCATCGGGGAGTTCATCTTTTTGAGTCGTATTCCATTATATAAAGACATTCACTACTTTTGTAAAATCAATGGGAAAATGGATTCTCTATTTTTCAGAGAGACCCCCAAGAGAAAATATTTTATATTATTTTATTATGCGTTCGCGATTTTCTTTAAGGGTTTTTCGGAGTTGTCAAGCTCAAGTTGAGCATCTACTACATATGCTAGTAGTAGGTGTAGTAGGGTGTTTTATCCTGGAGATATCTGTCCTCTGAGGGCTATATCATCACTCTTGAGTGTAGCCGAGCGCTAATGTCTTAAGGGCAACGTGTTGAACACGTGACTCACTCTGTTTTTCCAAAGTTTTGCCTTGTTGGTGTTGTGGAGATCTGGAGAGCTCGTTCGTTTCATCAAATCGATCACTTCCATTATAAAGGAGCTAAGTATCAATAACTTTTGCTTATTTGATTTTTCCTTGTTTTTGATTATTGCGCCCAACAATCTTAAGACATTAGAATTTTTAATAATAAAAAATGGTTGGTTGGCTTGTGAATCATGGATGTTAATTGTGGAGTGAAAAACAAAATCGAATTTTTGGTCATCTGTAGAGTTTCAACTTTATCTTTTAACCTAAAATGAATTTAGACGAACCCTTTTGACCTAATGTAGTAGACATCCTGATAGTTAACCACATAAAATTTCGTAATTTTTAGAGTTGTAAAAGTATTTTTTTTATATTTTACAAAATAGAGAAACGTTTCTGAAAAATTCTGACGAGCAGAAATTTGTTGTTGACTAAATTCTTATTTGTGGGGTAACCATGAGTTTTTTGAAATGGTGATTCAAACGAAGTTTGTAAATTTAGATGTTGCCTTCAAAACTCATATTTTACTTTCCGATTCGGAATTTTGGTTTGTGAATAAAGGTGTCATCTTCAAGGGACATGGCTAATAGGCGCATGTGGCTGGAAACAAATCTTTCAAAGCTGGCAAAGATGAGAACATCGAACGCAACTCTAAGCGTAGTCTTCATAAGAAAGGTATGTTTCGCAAACCTGAATCTAGCATTACTTTAATTAAGGGTGATTTTTATGTTTTGTAAATTCCTGGCCATAGGGCAGTAAATTGTAGACAACGTAAAAACCTTAATACGTAGAAAGTTAATGCTAATTTAGTTGAAACAAACTAGAATGAGTTCAGTGGAATGATGTCAGAAATTATTTTAATAACCAATGTGATAGATTGGTGGGTGTACTTTGGAGCCACTAAGCATATTTGTTGAAACAGAGACCTGTTCACCTCCTATTAGAGAATAGGGGATGTCGAGAATCTCTACATGAGTAACTCATCTGTGACAGAGGTTGCATAAAAGGAAAAGGTCGAGCAGAAGCTCATATCTATAGTATTCTCACATTGAATGAAGTTTTCATGTTCTGGGCATATGCAAGAATCTTGAATCTTGTTCTGTTATAAATGGTAAAAGATTTAAGATATTAATTGAATCTAGAAAACTTGTTGTAATTAAGGGCAGTGATTTTTTAGGAAACAATTATAAGACTTAGGGTCTATCTATATAAGCTTAATGGAAAAACTGATGAAGTGAACATAATTGATTCTTGTGCCTTCTTTTGTGTGATTGAATGTTTTGCATGACTTGGAACCGTAAACTTATAAGTCAATGCATAAACTTGCTAGCTTAGGCTGCGTACCCAAATTTAGTTTGGATTTTGAACATAAAAGTGAAATCTTTGCGGAATCAAAATATGCTATAAAACCTTTAAGCAAAAATGTTTAGAGTAATTCTAAGCCCTTAGAATTAATTCAGTTAGACCTAGTTGACATGAATTCAACCCAAACTGAAGTGGTAAAAAGTGGTTCATAATTTTTGTAGATGATTTTACGAGGTACTATCTTGTATACTTAAGGGTAAGGATGATGCCTTAGAAGCCTTAAGAGTATAAACTTGAAATTGAAAGTGAGTATATGTTGCCACTAAAAGGGTTAGGTATGAACATGATGGAAAGTATGAAATTCATATAGGAATCGCACCTCCTTATTCACCATAGTTTAATGGTATAGTTGAACGTAAGAACAGAACCATTAAGGAGATGATATATGCCATATTTATTAAAGGATTAACTTCCAACTTGTGGGGAGGTCGTTCTCTAAATTTTTCTTGAATAGAGTAACCTTTGAAGGATCAGATAGAACTCCATATGAGTATGGAAAGATAGGCAACCTACTTATTGCATACGTCAAAGTGTGGGGGTGTTTGGATAAGGTCGTCATTCATCTTCCTAAAATAACTAGATAGAAACCAAAAATGTTGATTGTGTCTTCATATAGGGTATGCTGAGTATACTTCTACATATAGATTTTTTGTTGTGTGTTCTGATTTTTCATACTTTGGTCTGATTTTTCTGACTTTGTTGTGAATTTTATTGCGGAATCTAGGGATGCTGAGTTCTTTAAACATGTTTATTCTTAATCATGTACCTTATTAGAGATGTGATGTTGATCCCCTAGATTTATTTTCAAATAGTCAGAACTTATCTTAAAGGAAGATGAAGCTGAGGTTGAGCCTAAGAGAAGTAAAACAATTAGACTTGAGACTTTTTATGAAGCCGACTTCATAACATACCTAGCTTAGTCTGAGCCCAGACTTGTAATGAATCCTTGACATCTACTGAAACTCCATTCTGGTAAGAATCTTCATTTAGTGAAATGGACTCAGTCCGTCAGAATCATACTTGACCATGGGATTTATATGAATTTATAAGAGGAAACGTTAGGTAGATGGAACTGTGTAAAATTATTAGGCTAAGTTGGTAGCTAAAGGCTATAAACTAAAACAAGATGTAGGTTTCTTTGATTATTATTCACCTGTGACGATAATTACTTCCGTTGAGATGCTAATTTCTATTGCTTCCATAAACAACTTAGAGATACATTAGATGGATGTTAAGACAGCTTTTCGAAAACCGTGAATTAGATAAAGAAATTTACATAGACCAACCTGAGGACTATTTAGTGAAAGGTTGTCAATACAAAGGTTGTAAGTTGAACAAATCTTTGTATGGTTTTTAAATAAGCACCTAAACAGTGACATGAAAATTTTGATTATGTGATATAATGAGTAGTGGATTTAAGTTAATGAATATGACAAGTATATTTACAAGTAACTTGTTAAGGATGCCTGTGTGATTGTATGATTGTATGTTGATGATATGCTTATACTTGATACAAACATAGATGTGATTAATTCCACTAAAAACATGCACTGAATGAGGACGCTGACTTGAAATACTTAGGCCATTTTGATGTAATCTTAGTGACGAAGATTTGAATATAATCAAACATTTATAGTCTTAGTCATTCTCATTATGTTGAATTTGTGCTTATGAGATACAATCAGTCTGATTGTAAGCCTGCGTGTACTCCATACGATTCTTCTTGTAGACTTGAGAAAATAAGGGTAATGGAGTATCTTAACTTGAATACTCAAAATTTATAGGATGTCTGATGAATTTAATGAATTCTAAGAGTCCAAACATTGCCTATATTGTGAGTAAGTTAAGTAGATATACTTGTAGTCCAGAGCAAGAGCATTTGGATGCACATAGTAGAGTATTATGGTACCTAAAATGCCTATTACCTTTTGTTTGATTTATGAAAGGTATCTTGCTGTCCTTGAGAGATTTTGTGATGCAAACTGGATAGTTGACTCAGAGGAGTCTAAGTCTACGAGTGAATATGTTTTCACTCTATCATGAGGTTTTTTTTTTGGAAGATTTCCAAACAGACATATATTGCTCAATTCATTATGGAATATGAGAGTATTGTGTTAGATAATGCACGAGAGTTGGCCGAGTGCCTAAGATGCTTTTTAGAAGACATTCCTCTCTGGCATAGGCCTGTGCCAGCTATATCTATACATTGTGTTAGCCAAGCTATAATAGATAAAGATAAAAATAAATAATCTCAATCGGCGTTATTTCCATTGATTGGATAAAGTCCAAGGAGAATATCGCGCAACCTTTGAGGAATGGTTTATCCAAAGAGATAGTTAGAAATGCATCGAGGGGGATGGGTCTTTAGCTCATAAATTAAACTTGCCATGAAGGATACTCAACCTTGATGACTGGAGACCCCAAGATCAAGGTTTCGAATGAGAAAACTAATTTGTGGTGGGTAAAGGTAAACACTATCAGAGAATTTCATTATATGTCCCTTCCCTAGGGTGTAGACGTGATAGTGTGACTGCATGTGAAGGATGACTTTTAAGAAGTCTTAATGAGTTCTATAGTTTCAATTTAAGATTAAAGTAGGGTGGAGCAGTAACACTCTTTATGGAAACTCACCTATCTGAATGAGGAAGTAGGTCCCTTCTTATGAGAATATGAGCTTTGATTCTCTAGAGCATTTTGAGAAACATGATATGTCCAGGGCCAAATTAGACAAAATCGCACGAGCTTGGCAGCAACCTTGGAGATATCATCCGTGGTCGTTATCGCGAATTACATCAAACTCTAGCAGTTCAAGACATAGTTCACTGTCTTTAGAAAGTAATTCTGGTAATATCTCACTAAGAAAAGGTTCAAGACCTCGTGGACACCTCTACCTAAAATGGTATTTCCTGCGTTTTTATGTGATTTTCATTTTGATGGTTTTGGTATTACTGGAACTTAGTCACTAAGGGTTCACCAGTTCATGCTTTTTCACTTTGGTGAAAGGAACCTTTAGTCTCACTTGTGAGGAACTAAAGATGAAAGCTCTTTATACTATATGATTTTTGCAATCCATAGTATGAGCCTGGGGTCAACACACTGTTGTGTGAGGGAGATGACGTTGGAATGGCTAGTATGACTTCAACATGCATGATCTGTCTATCTGTTCAATCAGTTCGGGTCGTAAGATTGGGTTGTTGTTTTTCTAAGATCTATCTGTGTTTTCGTGTTTTATTGAGTTTCATCCATGTGGGGGATTGTGGAAAACGATTAGTAAAATATGCTTTTAAAGTTTTAATAAAAATTATAATTTATTGTTTTCTTTTGTGAATGAAAAACTTATTAGTCCCACACCGTGGAGTTTCCACTTTTTAGTTGTTTTAAGAGACTATATAAGCTTTTAGTCCCACATTGTGGAGTTCATCTTTTTAAGTTGTATTATTCCATTATATAAAGAAATTCACTACTTTTGTAAAATCAATGGGAAATGGGATTCTCTATTTTTTAGAGAGAGACCCAAGGGAAAATATTTTATATTATTTTATTATGATTCGCGATTTTTCTTAAGGGTTTTTTTCGGAGTTGCTAAGCTCAAGTTGAGAATCTACGACATATGCTAGTAGTAGGTGTAGTAGGGTGTTTTATCCTGGAGATATCCATCCTGTGAGGGCTATAGAATCACTCTTGAGTGTAGTCGGGCGCTAATGTCTTAAGGGAAACGTTTTGAACACGTGACTCACTCTGTTTTTCCAAAGTTTTGCCTTGTTGCTGTTGCGGAGATATGGAGAGCTCGTTCGTTTCATCAAATCGACCATTATAGTGGAGCTAAGTATCAATAACTTATACTTATTCTTGAAAATATTTGCTTAAATATGTTCGGCACTTTTAAACATCCACGATCCAAGGTACTTAACTACTTATGCCTCTAACATCAAAAAAGAATTACATCGAAATTTTTCTTCATAATATTCTCTTTGGGCGTAGCAATCTGGCTCATTCCTACTGAAAATGCCAAATTTTGCAATTTCAAATGGCAATAGATAACTATAAACATATGGGAGTACAAGTAAATTATATGATTAGCGTGGATAAAATGACATCTTCATATCTCTCTGTATTAAACTGGTCTGAATCGCCGATGGAGGAGTAGCTTACTGGTATGTATATAAATTTGTTGGCCCAGATACTAAGACTTTTTGTTCTTCATTATGTATACGAGAGTGATGATCCGGCATTTATGGACGCGGTGATGATGACAATTTTCTCAAACTTTCTAGCTCCATAGAAACTTCTTTCATTGTAGGCCTATTTTCACTCTTTAAGTTGAGGCAGCTCTTTGCAAGTTTTGCAACTGCGACGACTTGCCTTATGTTCCCTTAGGCCACCACCCGAGTCTCAAGAACATGAAGCACATCATTCTCTTTCTGTGAACACGTAGATCAAAGTCATCTGAGTATTCACAAACAATGCGCGCAGACTCATGACAATACAATAAATAGGCTTCGCCTGAAGGGAATGGATTGGTTATGTCGAATCCTTGACTCAGAGTTCTAATACTCTTCCTCGTCTCATCAATCACAATCATTATCCTTAGCTCATACTATAAGATAAATAATGGACGAAGTATAAAATGTACGAACATGATATGTTATAAGTAACGAATTGAATATATAAAGTATGGATGTATGAACATAGACGAAACGATTAACTTATATGATTCTCACTCAGATCCCTGTCTCCGAGATTGGGTTTTTCATTTAATGGTGGGGATTACCGAAATAGTCAAATGACTTTGAGACTAATATAAGCCTGCGTAGCAGGAGGAACCTCACTTACACTTTCTCTATTTCTCTGTCTCTCTCCTCTTCTCTTCTCAATGTTTTCCCCTCCCTTTCTTCCCCACTCTTCACTTGGGAGAGAGGGGTATTTATAGAGTGGTTACATGGGGTTCACTTATGAAACCCGTTATAACCTTATCCTCTTGTGTCTTGTGCCGCTTACGCAGAGGTCTTCGTGTTCTTGGTCTTCTCTGCGTGTTCCGTTTGAATATTCAGTGTTATCTGCGCTTCCTCCACAGGCTGACTGACACGTATGTTGTGTGAGGGTATTTAATGCGGGTAGTTGAGATGTCTGTCCGCGGTAGACAGTTGTCCTCTGCCCATGTCTTGTCTGCGTCAGTCTGACTATCCCCAGCCGTAGATCTTAGATCTTTCTGGGGATATGATAAAGTGAATCTCGGGTTATCCTTTAGTGCTTCGCAGTTTTCTAGTGTTTCTGTCTTCCTCGATCCCCTACCGTTGGATCTGGTGGCTGGCAACGCTATCTTGATAAGGAGCGTCTTTTGGCTGTCCACATGTGATATCATATCTTGATGTTCTCAGCCGCATGTCCTCCACGTGTGTCTTTGTGGACACGTGGCGGAAGATGAAATGTGTACCTACAATTTTCCCCTTTTCATCCTACTGGGCGGTTAGTCGAAGTGGGAAGAAAAAACGTGTTACTCTCTTCATCTTCTCTTTATTATTTTCCTAGATTTTAGGGCACGTTCCCCACTATTTGCAATAACTTCTTCTTGGGTAGTGGGGTGGTTTTACTTCTCTTTGTATATATATATATGAGAAGGAATATGAAAATTGTCTAGTCATAAATTTCATTCCTTCTCTTTCCTTGGAACTTTTGTTCTCTGCTTTTGTTTCCTTGTTATTAATTGTTGTTGCTGCTGCTGTTGTTTTTGTCTTTGTTGCTGCTGTTGTTGCCTTTCCTCGGAGATTTTATGCTGTTGTTATTGTTGTTCCTCGAAGCTTTCTTTACGACCCTGATTTTTCCTTTATAGGTAAGTGGTTCTACTGTGTGTGATTATCTTTTGAAAAATATATTCGTTTTCTGTTGCTGCTATATGTGTTTGTGATGAAGAACATATATATAGATGCGTGTATGATTGCCCCTGTTCGTCATTATAAACAGTAATGATATCGTCCTTCGTGTATGGTTGCCCCTATTTGTTATTTCCTCTTTTTATTTAGGTTTTGTTCTTATTTTCCATCTGGTTCATGATTATGAAGAACTGGGTGAAATTGGGTTTTTTGATTTTCGTTTTGTATCCGCGGAAATCTGAAACTTGTTTATGTACTACGCAGACATGGATGATCATCCGCGGGTTTCTTATCAAACTCCACCGCCTAGTCCGCATAGATCTCCTCCGCGTAGGGATCCTGATGTTTCTCCGCCTGGTGGAGGTTCGTCTAAATCTTCCCAAGGTGATGCCCGCGTTCATAAGGTTTCATCTTCTTCTGGTCAGAGGCGCTTAACTTCTAAGAGGATTGAGTCGCATAGAGGGAATACGCAGAAGGGGGACCGGACAAAAGAGACTCCTGGCTCCCGGTATGCTGTTTCTCGTCCCTCAGCTAATCCGCATGATGATCCTAAGAGAACGCGGGATGTCCTACCTCTTCGGTCAGTGACGCCTCCTTCCGCGTCTCACCAACATCCTCTACCTCCTTCTCCAGTGTATCAACCCAAGGGGAGGTCTTCGAAAGAAGTGATTTCGAAGACTGATGCATCTAAGGTTCATCCTAAGAGAAAATATTCCGATAGAAAAACTTCGAAGGATTCTGCGCCTGATCCCGTGGAGGAGGAGGATATTTCTCAGGAGATACGCAGCGTCGCTGTTGGGGAGAAGAAAGTGACCTTCAAACATATTGATCTGGAGGTTTTCAAGGAAAAACATGGTCTTCAACTATTCGATGTTTGTTTTCACGCTGCTGATGATGATATTACTTATGAGATGATATCGACGTATAAGTTTGATGAATTTCATCTGCTGACCACGGTGGGGGCCTTTGAAGCGGGTCTTATGTTGCCTTTGTACAAGTCTGGGGATTCTTTTTATTATGATGTGCTGGCTGGTCGAGAGGGTTCTTCAAAGAACACACACTGTTGCTCTATTTCCCAACTTCATGGGAATTATCTTCGTGCACTGAGGAAGTGTTATCTTCGGAGCAAAGGAGAGACAATGATGACTCTTTATGTTCCAAACCCTGAGGAAAGGGATTAGTATACGCCTGAGAATTTTAACAAGTCTTTCGGTGACTATGTTAACAGTAGGAATCGTAAAACGTGGAATGTGGGTCTTCGGAATATTCCGCTCCTCGTGGTGAGATACGCCTTCTGAGTGAAGTAAGTGGTGCTAAGGTGAAGTACGTCCCGGGTACAGAGAATTCTACTAACAAACTGGTGTTTCCTACTCGTGAGCGGATCAAGCGTGATCATGACTATGAATGGCACACACTGTTATTGAGGTTGTTGGTCCCTGGGCTTGGGGGGTTTCCAGGTCCGCAAGGATGGCGTCCTACCGCAGATAGCCAGATACGTACGGCTCCTCCTGCTCGTTATGGGAATTTCCGTCCTTGGCATTTGAATTTTGAGGGCATGAATTTCCAATATGCCCTCGATGTTGTTGATGGAGATGACGAAGAGAGTTCCGATGCTGATCTTCAGGCGAAGAATGCTGCGGTTGTCAAGGTAAGATTTCTATATGCCTTGTCCTTTAGTTGAGGCAGTTTTAATTCTTTTCAAAGTTAGGGATTTTTATTCTTGTGCCTTGTCTTTTTAGGCGACGAAGAAGAGGAGGATAAATCCCAAGCAGTCCACCACCGCAACAATCGAGGAGGCGGAGGTTTATGAAGAAGTTAACAGTCCTGTGACTGAGCTTGGCGAGGATGAAGATGTGTCTGACATAGAAGAGCGTACTGATACATCCCCCCGGTCATGATGTTGATGAATTTGTTGAAGGGAATACTACCGCCGGTGGCAGCGGTATTGGTGGTGAGATTAATCCCGCAGGGTGTTATGATGCTGGTGCCGAAGCTAATCCTGCGGGTTGCAGTGATGCTGGTGATGATAGCACTGGCCTTGGTGATGAGGGTGCTGGTGGTGAAATTCCTGCTATGTCTCAGGAGTTTTCCTTTGGTCGGATTTATTCTGCGGAGGATGGTTTTGACATAAACGCTGCCCTGGGCCTGGCTTCTGAGTTCAACCTGCTTTCCCCCAACGATGATTGGGATGTGCTTGGTAATTCTAACAAGGTGGACGGGAAGGGTAAGGGAGTCGTGGATGCTAGTGATGTTCCAGAGGGGAGCGGTGCTAGAGACCTTCCAGATTTGGACGCAAGAGTAGCCTCGAACTCTTCGGGTGCTAAATTCACGGACATGGGTAAGGCCTCGGTTGGGTCTCCTGGAGATGATTTTCCTCAGTCACTGATCCTGGAGGGTGATGATGCCATCTTAGCTTGGTTTAAGAAGAAGAACTTGATGTTCGTACCCAATCCAGCCCCTGTGGTGGAGGGTGAGAAGAACTGATGCCTATACCCGTAAGATGATGCAATTGTCTCCCGAGGACCAGGTTGCAGTAGCGTGGGATAAGAATCTTCGGGCCTCGGAGGCTGCTCTAGTAGTCGATGCTCCCTCGACTGTTGCTGATATGATGGCGTTGGCTGATGGGTATCAGTATGGATTTCCCCAACAGCGGATGTTAGAGGTGAGTTCTCTTATCATTTTGCCTGGTATCAGTTTTTAGCAATTTTTAGAGTCAGGGTGTTCTAATCTTCTGATTCGCAGATGATGAGGAGTGAGCATTGCAATCACATGTTGTACCAGTTTTTTAAGGCCAAATCCCTTAAGTTGGAGGCTAAGCTTCGTCTTCGGGAAGAGGAGCTTACTGCGGCTGAGACTGTCATCGCTGATAGGGATAGGGAGATATGTGAGTTGAAGAGTCTCCTCAAGGCTAAGGAGCAAATAGGCAAGGAGGAGAAGCTTCGTATGGATCTTGCTATGGTTCGTAGTGAATTGGAGGAGGCCAAGAAGAATTCTTCGGATGTTACAGATTTGATTATTTGTTCTCTTCCTTGCTGTTGTCCTTTACCGTAATTAGTGTTCTGTCTGAATCTCCCCCCCCCCTCCACACCCTATCTTCAGTGGGTGGAGTTCCTGAGTTAGTATGGCTTAGGAAAGAGCGGCAGCGTCAGAAATCTCGCATCGCAGAGTTGGTAGAGAAGATAAAGAGCGAGGCTGATAAGTGGAATGCTCGTGCCGATGAACATAATGCTCTGGCAGAGAAGTGGCGGGTCAGGAGAGTCCAAATGATTGATTTGCAGAACCAATATAATAATGATCGTTGTTTGTTTGATGGAACGTTGTTGTGGACGCGTGATAATGTTCGTGAATCCCGAGAACAGGTATCATCATTGGAAGCTAAAATCAATCTCTTGGAAGAAGAATTGCGTCAAGCTCGTTCTTCTCAAACCTATGATGTTAAAGATTACCTTCAACGTCTTGCTAGGGAGAGAGATGACGCTAGGGATGAGGCTGGTGCTCTCAGCAAAGCTTTAGCTGCGTCTAGGGATGATGTGGTACGCCAAGCTGAGGCTGAGAGGAATCTTGAAGTAAATATGAACGCTCAACAAAAACCCCCCCCCCCCCCCCAACCCAAAAACCCCCCCCTCACAAGGGTCTGGAGGGTTTAAACAATGAGGTCAATCATCTTCGTCACTTGGATTCAATGAAGGTAGGTATATTAGATGCGAGTCAGTACGCCCTTTCAACCCTTCAAGCGGATTATAAGAAGTTGTCAGATGAGTATGATTTTCTTGGTGAAGCCCGTGATGCTGCTGTTTAACGAATATGAAATAGCTTCGGCGAGAGTCGAAGGTATATGCTTATATTATCGAGTGTGATTCTGCAATTTCCTGGACCTAACCATCTGCGTTTTTCTTTTCCTTGCAGAGCTCCAGGGACAGCTTCGTACTGCAAATGAAGAGCTTGCGGAGGCTCAATCTCAATTAGTGCATCAGGAAAGTCAGATTAATTATCATAAAGGTTTAGCTACAGCAAGGGACGAGGCTTCCCAAGCCGCTTCGAAGGAAGTGAGTCGCCTTTCCTCGTTGTTGTCAAAGGCTGAGATGATGAATACTGTTATTGCGTACAAGGCTCGGTGTCAACTAGTGGAAGAGACCAACAAAATTCTGGATAGCATTGAGTATGATCTGAAGACCGAGCATGGCCTTATCAGGAGCTATCCGCGCCGTGAGAAACCCCCTCCCCTACATCTGGTTCTTCAGGCCCTTCCTCGGGTGGGAGCGTACCTTCAACGCAGAAGGGGAAGATTGCTAAACCTGCTGGGGGTTGAATCATCCGAGTAGATTTTTGTAGAGAGTTGATCTTTGTTGATTATGAGGCTTCGTGAGATTCCTTTTGTATTTTCTTGTTTCCGCGTACCATTGCCAAGCCTGTAATCAACTTTTAATGAATTGATAATTGTTATGGTTAATTTGGAATATAACCGAATGTAACCAGGGATATTGAAGTGTTTGGGTGCGAACCCGAAGATGTGTGTCTCTTCGTGAACGTCTTGAGACCTGTCACCCCTCTGGATAATCCTGGGCAGAGGATTCCCAGACGGTGGGGGTCGGGGCAGCGTTCTAGGATATGAGTTGGAATGTACGTTCACTCCGTCGACCCGCTGCCATAAGTGTAAGTGAAGTGTTTGAGTGCGAACCCGAAGATATGTGTATCTTCGTGAACGTCTTGAGACCTGTCACCCCGCTGGATAATCCTGGGCCAGAGGATTCCCAGACGGTGGGGGTCGGGGCAGCGTTCTAGGATATGAGTTGTTTAGAATGTATGTTCAATCCGTCAACCCGCTGCCATAAGATTGGTTGGGTATCTCTTTCTGTTCGATGCCTTCCCCATGGTCCTACAATTATAGACGCTGATAGGGGAGTCCCGAGAGATTGTAGGTGACTACTTTCCCCAAGTAAAATAGAACAATTAACATCAGTGTTTACGTGGTTCAACAACAGAGTGTCTACGTCCACGGGTGAATGAGGGTTAAAGTGTCTATTCAGTTGAGTTACATTTAGAAGAATTCCATTGATGGAACCTCTGAGGTAGTAAATAGTAAAAAACAGGAGGATGAAGTATTGACGTGGAGGCTGTTTTTACAGGTGTAGGGTTCTCGTGAGGTGTTATATTTACACGCAGTCGTCTTGTTATATGTTGCTCCATGTATTGCCTATTTTTTGCCAAAAGTTTGCTTGATTGATAGGTTGAGGTTTACTATTCCTCTCTCAGAGATAGAAACATGTCGATCGCAAGCGTCGTTTTCTTCTTCTGGTTCTCTTCACGTAGATGCAGGTCTGCGTTGCCCTCTACGGGTAATATGGCCTGAGATATTTTGTATTCCATGGGTGTTTGAGGATCTCTCATTTTAGGTTGCGTAGATAATAAGACCCATTTCCTGCAACATCATGTATGACGAAGGGTCCCCCCATGTTGGTGCTAATTTTCCCCACTTCTTTTCTCGTTGGTATTAGGGAATGGTCCTCGGCACATACTGCCCTTCTACGAAATTTCTAAGCTTAACCCTCTTATTATACTCTCTTGCTAGTTTCCTTTGATAGTTTTCCATTTTTTTGTAGTGGTGCCTCCCTCCTCTCTTCTAGATCATCCAACCTTTCCAACATCATGTCCGTTGTGAGGTTCTTTTCCCATGCTTCAATCTTCGTAGTTGGCATGATTATTTCTGTTGGGATAATAGCTTCGGCTTCATAGGTGAGTAAGAATGGGGATTCTCCCGTGGCTGATCTTCGAGTTGTCCTATAAGCCCAAAAAACGTTGTGTAGTTGCTCACACCAACGCTTCTTGTATTCGTCCAACTGCTTTTTGAGGATGAGTGCGAGGGTTTTGTTTGTGGCTTCTGCCTGACCATTGCTTTGAGGGTAAATTGGTGTTGACTTGTTCTTTCGAATTTTGAAAGTATCGAAGAGTAAGTCGATGTTTTTTCCCTGGAATTGCTTGCCATTGTCAGATACAATCTCAGCTGGTATGCCAAACCTGCAAATGATGTTTTGAAAAATGAATGTGAAGCCATCTGCGTCTCGAATGCTTGCCAGGGCTTTAGCCTCTACCCATTTGCTGAAATAGTCCGTGGATACTATCAAGAATCTTTTCTTCCCTGATCCTTCGATTAGGGGACCCACGATGTCTATGCCCCATTTTGAGAATAGCCAAGGGCTGTCTACTGGGTTTAACATTGTTGCTGGTGCGTGGATTTTTTTGGCGAAACGCTGGCATTCTTCGCATCTTCGTGACATTCTTGCAGCGTCTCGTATCATTGTTGGCCAGTAGTATCCTTGAGTTTTCGCCTTATCTGCTAGGGATCTCATTCCGCTGTGATTTCCTGCGTCGCCGCGGTGTATGTCTTTCAAAATCAAATGTCCTTCGGATCTGGATAGGCAACGAAAAAATGGTCCGAGAAAAGATTTTTTGTACAAAATTTCTTTTCTCAGATCATATCTTCCTGCCTTTGACTGTATTTTTCTGGCTTGTTTTAGGTCTGAGGGTAAAAAAATTTCTTTTAGGAAAAGATGAATCTCAGATCTCCAATCTTCTTCTTTGCTGAAGTATTCATCTTGATCTGCCTTAGGAATGATGTCGTCTTCTTGGAAATCATCCGCGATGAATTCTCCCACGTCATCATCTGCCATATCTTCTTCTGTGTGGTTCCTCTGCTGTGCAGCGCAGAGTTCTTGAATATCAATTGAAGGCTCGTAAATCCTGGTTACTTTGATTGCTTTGACGTCCTCGTTTCTGAGCATCGATGATATGTAGGCCAGGGCATCCGCGTGCCTGAGTTCCTTCCTTGCCAGGTGTCGGAATTTGATGTTTGGGATTTGTGATGCCAGTGTTTGCACCAATTCCATGTATGCTGACAATATTCTGTCATAAACATTATATTGCAACCCTATTTGTCGGATGACTAGCTGTGAATCGCTTTTCAGACGCATGTCAGTTATGCCCATTTCTATTATCAACTGAAGGGCATGCACCACTGCTTCATATTCAACTATGTTGTTGGTATGCCCCTTGAATTCTAACCTGAAAGCATGTATGATCCTGTCTCCTGTTGGGGTGGTGATTACGATGCCTATCCCCACCCCTTCTTTATTTTACGACCCATCAACGAAGACTTCCCATTGCCTAGGATTTTTTGGTTCCAAGATGTCTATAGGGTCTTTACCTTCGTCCATCTCTGTTAGTCCTGCTGCCTTTCGTCCTTTGATGATGACTTCTTCGCAGTTATCTAATGGTAAGTCTGCTAGGAAATCTGCTAATACTTGTGACTTCTGAGAGTGTTGTAGTTCATGGATGATATTGAACTGATCTAGGTGAGTATTCCATTTCGCAATTCTGCCTACTTTTCCTGCGTTTTTAAGGACTGCTTCTAGCGGAGCTTTGCATGGGACGCGGACGTAATGAGTCAAAAAGTAAGTTCTGAGTTTCAGGGTTGCCCATACTAACGCCAAGGATTGGTTATGTCGAATCCTTGACTCAGATTTCTAATAATCTTCCTCGTCTCATCAATCACAATCATTGTCCTTATCTCATACAATAAGATAAATAATGGACGAAGTATAAAATGTACGAACATGATATGCTATAAGTAACGAATTGAATATATAAAGTATGGATGTATGAACATAGACGAAACGATTAACTTATATGATTCTCACTCAGATCCCTGTCTCCGAGATTGGGTTTTTCATTATATGGTGGGGATTACCGAAATAGTCGAATGATTTTGAGACTAATATAAGCCTGCGTAGCAGGAAGAACCTCACTTACACTTTCTCTATTTCTCTGTCTCTCTCCTCTTCTCTTCTCAATGTTTTCCCCCTCCCTTTCCTCCCCCCTCTTCACTTGGGAGAGCGGGGTATTTATAGGGTGGTTACATGGGGTTCACTTCTGAAACCCGTTATAACCTTATCATCTTGTGTCTTGTGCCGCTTACGCAGAGGTCTTCGTGTTCTTGGTATTCTCTGCGTGTTCCGTTTGAATATTCAGTGCTATCTGCCCTTCCTCCACAGGATGACTGACACGTATGATGTGTGAGGGTATTTAATGCGGTTAGTTGAGATGTCTGTCCGCGGTAGACAGTTGTCCTCTGCCCCTGTCTTGTCTGCGTCAGTCTGACTATCCCCAGCCGTAGATCTTAGATCTTTCTGGGGATAGGATAAAGTGAATCTCGGGTTATCCTTCAGTGCTTCGCAGTATTCTAGTGTTTCCGTCTTACTCGATCCCCTATCGTTGGATCTGGTGGGTGGCGACGCTATCTTGATAAGGCGCGTCTCTTGGCTGTCCACGTGTGATATCATATCTTGATGTTCTCAGCCGCATGTCCTCCGTGTGTGTCTTTGTGGACACGTGGCGGAAGATGAAATGTGTACCTACACTTTCAACGAAACAAATATGATGCAATATTATGTTGCTCTTTAAATCTCTCCAAAGAAATAGGTTTTTCTCCTGTTAAGATTTCTACAAGGACTACACCAAAACTCTAAACATCACTTTTACCTGTCAACTGGCCAGAATGATAGTATTCTGGATCCAAATATCCTAAGGTTCCTTGAACGAGTGTGTCAATTTCGTTTAGATCCAACAAATTTAACCTTGATGCTCCGAAATGAGCAACTTTTGCAGTGTAGTTTTCATCCAATAATACATTTGCAGATTTGATGTCTCTATGAATAATCGGGATAGAAGCTGAAGAGTGTAAATATGCAACTGCACTTGCAGTTTCGGCAGCAATCCTCAACCGACTTTCCCAAGAAATGGATGGTGACATGCCATCCTTGCTTGTATGGATATGCTGTGAGTGGGTGTCGTTAGAAACATATTCATAAACAAGTAATGGTACCTCAGTCTCTAAACAACGTCCCAATATCTTCACAACATTTCGATGGTTAAGCTGAGGTAGGATGACAAGCTCATTAATGAATTCTTCCATTTGACTCTCATCAACTATTTTTTATTTCTTAATGGCCATGGTGCGATTATCAAACAAAGTCCCTTTGTAAACTATACCATGACCTCCACGCCCAAGGATCAACTTTTCATCATAATTTTTAGTTGCTAGTTTTAGCTCTACTGCCGTAAAGATCTTTGTGGGGGACTCTCCGCTGCTCTCTTGTGATGATAGTTGTTGCTTTAAAAGTAAGAATCTTATTATCGGGGCTTTAGAATCAATGGGTTGTGGGTTTTTTTTTTGAGTTCTAACATCCTAATATGGATAGGGGTAAACCTAACTAATAGTAAAAGTCAAATATACCCTTTCAATAAACATATTATTAAAAAAATCTACTCTTTTGCTTCTCTTCTTCTTCATTTCATCATGATTTCATCATAACGAAAATGATGATCATGATTTCATCATGATGAAATTATTAAAAAACTTAAATCTATAATTCAACTTTCTTTTTTCTACTTCTTCTTCTTCTCCATCACATCGTGATTTTTCCACCATAATTTAATCATAGTTTCATCATGATGAACATCATTTAAAAAACAACTAAATCTATTATCTTATCCCAACCTTCTCTTCTCATTCATAAATTGTGATAAAGATGATGATCATAGTTTCATCATGATGAAGATCATAATAAAATAAAAAACTAAATCTATTATCTTCTCCCCATCCTTCTCTTCTCATTCATAAATTGTAAAAAGACGACGAGCATGATTTTATCATGATGAGGATGATGATCATCAAGAAAACCCAAAACTATTATCTTCTTTTTCTCCTTCCCATTCATAGATCATAATAAAGATGGTGATCATCATAAAAAGAAAAAACTAAGAAAACCCACCATTTATTTTTGCTTTTAAATGGTTAAAAAATATGATTCTATGAATTTCGGGTTAAAAAAAAGAAGCTTCTGGAGGTGTTAAGGCTGGGAGTTCTTAGATTCTCAGCCGAAAGTAAATGTTTCGGCTTCGTTTTCCAACCGAAATTAGTTTTCTGATTTTTTTTGGTTTCCAGAACCAGTTACGGCTGGGAAAACCCAACCTTAACTGGTTCTAAAAACAAAAATAATCAGAAAAATGATTTCGGCTAGGAGTTCTTTATTTTCCCGCCGTAAATAAAAAATACGGCTTGGAACACCATCATTTCCCAACCGTTTTTGCGTTCTACGGTTGGGTCGACAAATATCCCACCCGAATAAGTGTCAGTTATAGCTGGGATTTGATGTTTTTCCAGCCGTAATTGGTTCTAAAAATAGAAATAATCAGAAAAATGATTTCGGCTAGGAGTTCTTTATTTTTCTTCCGTAAATAAAAAATACGGCTTGGAACACCATCATTTCCTAACCGTTTTTGCGTTCTACGGTTGGGTCGACAAATATCCCAGTCGAGTAAGTGCCCGTTGCGGCTGGGATTTGATTTTTCACAGCCGTAACTGGTTCTGAAAACCAAAAAAAAAATCGAAAAAACTTTCGGTTTGGAAAACCAAGCCGAAACATGGACTCTCGGTTGGGTCGACAAATTTTCTCAGCCGTAATCTTGATTCACGGTTGGGAATCTAAGAACTCCCAGACATAAATACTTTCAGAATTTCTTTTTTTTACCCGAAATTCATCGAATTTGATTTTTTAACCATTTAAAACAAAAATAAATGGTGGGTTTTCTTAGTTTTTTCTTTCTATGATGATCATCATCTTTATCATGGTCTTTGAATGAGAAGGAGAATGAGAAGAAAATAGTTTTGGGTTTTCTTGATGATCATCATCCTCATCATGATGAAATTATGCTCATCATCTTTTTACAATTTATGAATGAGAAGAGAAGGATGGGGAGAAGATAATAGATTTATTTTTTTATGTTTTTATGATCTTCATCATGATGAAATCATGATCATCAGTTTCATCATGATGAAATCATGATCATCAGTTTCATCATGATTATAAATGAGAAGGAGAAGATTATAGATTTATGATTATTTTTTTAATGAATAGTGAATTTAGGTAAGGGTATAACAGACATTATGAATAAGATGTGATAAGGGATAACCTCATTTACTATTTCGTGACCCTAAAAAGCCTCAAAAGACCATTGACTTTCGAAGCCCCAATAATAGGATTCAAAAGTAAACCTCCGTTCTTTTGAAAGAATTTGGCCTTGGGGAGGATTTGGTTTCTCTTATTCATACTGAAGTATAACCAAGAACTGCCAATAATAAAAAAGAAAAATCCTAATGCAATACCTGCATCAACGTTGATTCATTTTAATATCAACTAACTAAAACATATAGCGTAATGTATCATAAACTAAAATAAGGTGCAACCAAGAATTAGGTTTTACCGAGTGAGATCTTTAGCACTGGGAACTTTTGATTGTTTTGAAAGCAACCACTCCCACCTTTTCTCCCATCACCAAGACTACCTTTCGGACAAGAACAGTTGTAACTTCCCATTGTGTTTGTGCAAATTCCTACGCAAGGACTTTGAGCTTCACACTCGTTTATGTCTGTTTCAAATATAATGAATCAGATCAGGTTGGAAGCAATTATAATGGAAGAGTATCAGTTTGGGAGGAAAATCTATTGTACTCCCTCGGTCACTAAATAGAGGACCTATTCATTTTCAAATTAGTCCAACTAATAGATGATTATACCATTAAGTAAGAGGATATTTTTAAAACTATCTTTTTAATTGATTATTGTTAGTATAAGAAATATGTATAATTTGATTGTCACGTTTATATCCTCTAAGTAGGTGTTTGGAATGCTTTTCAATGATGTAAAGTTTATGGTATCCGTGGTATAATTTGAGATAAAAATCGTTTCTAAATTTTAATAATTATTATCCATACGAATATAATTGTAAAAAATATAAAATACCCTCTCTCCTCATTTCCTTGAGAATTATGCAAACTTGAACTAAGTCATCTACTAAGGGATGGATATCATAGAAATGTACTGTTGTTGTCGTATATATTTGCTTTCAAAAAAATTTATATTCACTAGCTATGGCTTGTTTAAGTTCAACCTAAGGAGTAAATGTATACTTCTAATGCAGGAAGTTATTATTTACATACCTTGGCATCCAGGACTGAGATAAGGGTTCCCCGCATATCCATTGTTGCAAGTGCAACGATATCCTGGATTGTTGTCAGAATTGATGCAATAACTATTTTCTTGACATGCAAAACTTGTCAAATCTTTTTCTGCTTCTTCACAAGTCTTATTCCCAACGGCCCAATCAAGCACCATAGGTATGTCCTTTCCTTTGCTTATGAAATTACTTCCATCCAAAATATCTGATGCGCTGAACGTATAGCTATTTTGCTCAGCTATGAAACCATAGCTACAAGGATTAAAAGATGCAATCGCAGAAATGTCCTTCGATGTGGAATTTAAAATACCAATTTCATACCTATTTAACCCCTTAGGGATGGTGCTCTGGCAACACCCTTGGCCAAAGCAAGACCCATCCATCACACTTTCCCTGCTATTACAATCTGAGGAACACGAGATTGAGTAATCTTGTAAGTTAGGTCCATATATAGATGCATACGACTTACACCCAATCGCAAAAAACACGTTTTTGGTGTAAGAGAATTTAAATCTGGACACACTTATGTCCGACCAGGCAACAGATTTGTCAAGTGTTACATTACCGAACTTATTGTAGCATATGATTGCTTGGATGGTTTTAATGCGAAGTTCGGTTTCAATAGAACCCGTGCCTAGGAAAAGCTCGGGAGGTTGAAATGAAGTGTTGCAGAAAAGTTGGTAACCAATCCCAGCACCATCAATGGAGCACCCATACCCTCCTGGTGTTATCATCCCAAACGGGTAGGGAATTGAAATGTTACCACATGTTGCATCGCAACCCGCTTTCGCCCCGAAGAATGAAGGGACTGAAGATGATGATTGTAGGAGTAAAATATCGCACACATTAGTAATCAAGCGAAGTAAAGAATACAATCTAAGCGAAGAGCATCGCACACATCAAAGTTGAGATGACGCACCAGATGATGTCAACAAAGTCATGATTAAAGTGTGAAGAACTGTGCGAAGAGGTACGCTATGCGAAGATGAGCGATTGTATATGAGCGAATGCGTCGCATGGTGATCCCGAAAATAGTGAGTTTCTTAGCTGTCATCCACTATGTAAAATCCTATATAAAGGAGAGGAGTCATTACTTGTAAGGGGTTTTTTTAGAGTGAGTCTTGGTCAAGAAATAGAGAGAGAGAAAGTAAATCTAGGGCAAATAGATCATTGTAATAGTTTGATCAATCCTTGTAATTCTATCTACATTTCATATAATAAGAAGATGATTACCTAAATTCTCATTTAGTGATAGTGGAATGTAATTGTCAGATTTATGACAACTACATTTTTGGCGCCAGAAAAAGCTCTGGATGATAATTCCTGTTAATAGATCTGAAACTCTTAGGGAAATCAAGGAAGAATCATAAGGGATCCATGAAGACAACACGAATCATACCAATTCAAGGAAGAGGCAGAGATATACAGTGTAATAACATAACTAGAATATCAATTTATGAGGCAGATTTTCAAGCAACAATAACAGGGAGAATTCATAAAAGAAATTACGAAGGCAAGAAGATAGAGATGGTAGACAAAGAATTTCCATTACAAGATTGGGAAAAAGTGAAGATTTACATTGCAGCAGATGAAATTCCAGAAGAAAACTTACAGCAAACAGATCCATTGGTAATTACGGTCACGGCTGAGCGAGAAAAAATTATTACAAAACAGAGAGGATTTGAAGGATGGGCCATTGATAGAACATTGATAGATACAGGAAGTGCAGTTAATGTATTATTTTATCGCACATTCAAAGCAATGGGATATAAAGATGCAGAAATGACACCTACATCCTATAATGTTCATGGATTCAATAGAGCAATTACAAAGACGAAAGGAGAAATCTTGATGCGAATATTACTGGGAGAGGTTCAAACAAAGATAACATTGTGTGTGATTGACATTGAGTCTCCATACAACATGCTGTTGGGACGACCATGGGTACATGGACTAAAGGCCGTAGCGTCAACATTACATCAATGTATTAGATTCCCAATTCCAAGCGGTATAGGTGTAATCATAGGAGATGTTAAGGTTGCGAATACTTGTAATCAAATGGATGTGCGAAATTATGAAGGGCGAGCAAATAAGCGAAAGGATCGATTGGAGAAAAGCAAAAGAACAAAGGAAAGAAGAGGAGTTTTGAATATACATGATAAGAGCAAAAGAGGGAAAGGGAATACCAGGCGAAGAACCAGCGGAGGAAGGTGGACAAATTAAAGAAATTAAGAAACCAACACCTATGTGGGAACCAAAAGCGAATTTTACTGCAGCGGAACAAACAAAAGAAATAAACATAGGAACTGAAGAAGAACCAAAAATATTAAGAATTTGAACTAAAATGGATAAAGAAGAAGAGGAAAAAACGATAAGCATTCTGCGAGAATATAATGATATTTTCGCATGGAGTATGGAAGAAATGCCAGGAATAGATCCGTTTGTCGTATGTCATAAATTGGACATTAAGAAGAATGTAAATCCGTTCAAGCAAAGGATAAGAAAGTTTGCAACTGATTATCATCCTAAAATAGAAGCAGAATTGCAGAAGATGCTAGATGCTGGAATTATAAGGGAGGCAAATATCCAGAGTGCATAGAAAATATGGTGGTGGTACCTAAAAAGAACAACAGAATTAGGATTTGCATAGATTTTACAGATCTAAACAAAGCGTGCCCTAAAGACATCTTCCCTTTACCCGACATACCTCAAATGGTGGAATCAGCCAGGGAATGATAGAGTCACAATGCTAGATGGGTATAAAGGCTATAATCAAATTCGTTTGGCAGAAGAAGATCATTAACACACTTCTTTCTTCGCACCAGGAGGTTTATATTGTTAGACGAAAATGTCATTTGGATTGAAGAATGCAGGTGCGACTTATCAAAGAATGGTGCAGAAAGTATTCGAAAAATGGATACATAAAACATTAGAAGTCTATGTAGATGATATGCTAATTAAAAGCAAAGAGGCGAAAGATCATGTTGATGATTTGCGAGCAATATTTGAACAAATGCGAAAATTTAATATTAAAGTAAACCCACAAAAATGTGTAATTGGCGTATCATCAGGAAAATTCTTAGGTTATATTTTATCCAAAGAGGGAATACAAGTTGATCCGGAGAAGGTACAAGCGGTTAGAGATATGCCACCACCTGCGACAGTCAAAGATGTTCAAAAGTTAAATGGATTGATAACATCATTTGGAAGATTTATTGCAAGATCTTCGGACAAGTGTAAACACTTTTTCAATATACTAAAGAAGGGTACCAAATTTGAATGGACAATGGAGTGCGACAAAGCATTGCAGAGTATAAAAGATTATTTGGTAAACTTATCCATTATGCAAAAGGAGAAGCAGGGAGAAGAACTGTTATTATACCTAGCATCAACATCTCATGCATTAAGTGCAGTACTGTTACGTTCAGATGAAGGTATAGAAAAACCAATATATTACATAAGCAAAACTTATAACTCCGCAGAGAAAAATTATTCAAAAAATGAAAAGTTGATTTTCGCACTGGTATATGCATCATTCAAGCTTCGCATTTATTTTCAAGCTCGCAAAATCAAAGTATTAACAAGAGTACCAATTGAAAATGCAATGAAGAATTCGAAGAGGTCAGGAAGAATAGAGAGGTGGAATGCACAATTAGGAAACTATGAGCTTGGTTATGAAATTTTATCTTCTCCAAAGTCACAAGTTATCGCAGAGTTTCTTGCAGAATTTCCAATAGAAGAAGATGAATATTTAGAAGAAATGATGGAGGTGGATGAAGAACATGGAAATCCTAATGATTTATTAACTGATCGAAATTCAAACAGATGAGAGATATTGGTGGATGGATCCTCCAATGGAGAAGGAAATGGAATTGGTATTGTATTCATTTCACCAGCAGGAGAGAGAATGGCTTACTCATTCAGATTGGACTTCGCATCCACAAATAATGAAACTGAATATGAAGCAGTCGTCCACGCATTAAGATTAGCAATTGAAATGAATATTGAGGATGCGCGAATAACTAGTGATTCCCAGTTGGTAATTCGTCAGATAGAAGGCATGAACCATCTTTGCAAAAATATAGGAAGTTGGTTATGGATTTAGCAATGCACATTCCAAAAATAAGCTGGAGACATATAGAGAGAAAAGATAATAAACTTGCAGATGCATTGGCGTTCATACCATAAATGTTAGTAGAACTGGTTGCAAGGGACATAAAAATACAAACACTATTATTACCATCTATAGAAAAGAGTGAAGAAGTGGAAACAGATGTGATGATCATAGACGATACACAAGAAGAAAGTGTGAGCGAAGAGAATCATTGGAGAACTGAGATACACTCTTACCTAGAGAAGGGATAATTACCGAGGAAAAGATTAGAAGCACACAAATTAAAGAGTCGTGCGACAAATTAGGAATCAAGGGATGGTGTTCTTTATAGAAGATCATTTCTTGGAACTTCGATCAGATGTCTTACGCGAAAGGAGGGAATCGAAATTCTAAAGGCATTACACTATGGCGATGCTGGAAACCATAGTGGAGGAAGATCACTCGGATATAGGGCAAAAATACAGGGATATTACTGGCCATATATGCATGAAGATGCAAAACAAGTTTCGAGGAGATGCGAAGAATGTCAACGTCATGGCAAGAAGATACATGCACCTGGGGCTATGCTTAATACATCAACAAATGTATGGCCCTTTGGAAAATAGGGAATAGATATTGTTGGACCATTTATACCAGGAACGGGGCAAAAAAGATTCCTAATTGTCGCAACAGACTATTTCACTAAATGGGCAGAAGTAAAAGCAGTTCAACATATTTGCGATAAAGACATCTTCACATTCATTTTTGAAAATATTATATTCAGATTTGGCATTCCTGCACAATTGGTGTCTGATAATGGGAAGCAGTTTGAAGGCGAGAATATAACAATGCTGCTCAATGCATTCAAAATTCAAAGTGGCAAATCTACTCCTTTGTATCCTCAAAGTAATGGACAAGTAGAAGCTACAAATAAAACAATCGCAGACAACCTGAAGAAAAAGTTAGAAGGGCACAACAAAGGATGGTGCGAACAAGTACATAATGTAGTATGGTTTTACAGAACTACAAGAAGAGAAGCAACAGGAATGTCGCCCTTTTGTTTGACATATGGAGTAGAGGCAGTGCTACCAACAGAAGTTATCATCCCTACCACAAAGACAGAAGCTTGAGAAAAGAATTTAATTGTGGACTTGATCTTAACAAAATTGGATGATTTGGAGGAAGTAAGAGAAGTCTCTTTGCAGCACATGGAAAATTATCAAAAAAGACTAGCTCGAGAATACAACAAGCGGGTTAAAATAAGAGAATTCCAACCAGACGAATTAGTGCTACGCGAAATTCCAGTGTATCAAAAAGGAAAAGATGGAAAATTGAAGAAAAACTGGGATGGACCTTATATAATAAAAAGAATAGTTGGAGAGGGAGCTTATGAGTTAATGGATCCCGAAGGACGAAATACAGGTCGTAAATTAGATCGACCTATGAATAGGCAGTTCTTGAAAAAATATTATCCATAGCCACTTGCGAATTAACTCGCATGGATAAACAGTTAAAAGTCTGTAAGTTCATATTTTTGAACAAGTCTGTAATGCGAATATTTCGCTTGAAAGTTACGAAATTATATAAAAGCAAAGTAAGACCTTGATACAAGGCTACAAAAAATGATATTTATTATCATATTGGCTAGGAATCCGAATGTGGCGTGCACCCTAGTTCGCACATATGCAAGAGGCAATATAGTAAGACCTATCGCACGTCATAGTTGGAAAGACCTAGAAGGCATGACTTAAGAGAAGGCTACACCGACCCCGAAACTTGAGTTGTGGAGATTTAGGGTGAGAATTAAACGATAATGCCCATCCGGGAGAGATACCTTAAATTTTCAGTCTAAGATAGTAATCTTAGATTGAGAGCCTAAGGTGAGAAAGGCTCTCCCAAGGAGTGCAGAAACTCGATCAGGGCGCCGAGGTACACGGTTGAGTCAAGAGTTCCCAGGGCGTCTGGAGCGTACCTTGCCTCTCTTGACAAGTACTGACTATTATGCACTCGGTCCGAAGATACCCCACTTAGGGTACGGTCTTGATGCCATAAACATTATCGTTAGTGTATGCGAGATTGCGAAATCAACTGGTTGTTGAATAACTTGATGGGAAGAGCCATAATCTTAACCCGATAGAGGTAAGCTTCCTTGAAGGGGCAACCAGAGGGGAAGATAAGGACGACACCCTCTGTTAGGGAACTGAATTGTGTCAAAAGACATAAATATCACAAGGCTTTTAATCATGGGACTATTAAGACTTGTGATATTTATGCGACAAACCTGAAGAGGAAATAATACAGGCGAAAAAGATAAGACGAGATCAATGGGTCGATGTACTAAAATGCAAAGACCGCCTGCGATCTCGTCGCACAAGAATGAGGCAAGATAACACCTTTAAATAGGAAGGCAAAATAAGACCTCCCAAGTAAATTAAACAAACCTAATGATAAATTAAACAAACTAATAAGATCTCGTCGCACAAGAAAAATAATAAGAGGCAAGTATGGGAATTAAAACAACGATATATTATCTTCCTTGCAACAAACAAGTCTAAAAATACGAAGGTTCAAAATTCGTCAAAATAAAGAAAGGAAATCAAGAATGCTCAACAACAACATCTTATTCAAAATACTTTTCAAATCTTAGCACTGGTGAAAAAGCGGGGGTCTAACAACACCACCCAATATTTCACTTAGCAATATGTATGGACTAACTCCAAAATACTTTGCTAGAGAATCAACTAGACAGTCAGACTCAATCTAGATAAAAGTATCTCTAGGAGTTAATATCTTTGTCTTGATTTAATTTCTACTCAAGCTAAAATCAATAGCGAGTCTTTATCAAATACAAGGAATAACTTGGACGTTACCAAAGACCAATGTCCAAGGATCAATCAATATCAATCAACAACCAAAGGTTGGATTTCCAATTGATGATCACGAACGCACAACCTGTATTATTTCTATTATATAAAATATAATGCGGAAAGAAATAACACAGACACCAGAAGTTTTGTTAACAAGGAAACCGCAAATGCAGAAAAACCCCGGGACCTAGTCTAGATTGAATACACACTGTATTAAGCCGCTACATACACTAGCCTACTCCAAGCTAACTTCGGACTGGACTGTAGTTGAACCCCAATCAGTCTCCCACTGATCCAAGGTACAGTTGTACTCCTTCGCCTCTGATCCCAGCAGGATACTGCGTACTTGATTCCCTTTGCTGATCTCACCCACAACTAAGAGTTGTTGTAACCCAAAATCACAGACTTGATAATAAACGAATATGTCTCACACAGAAAAGTCTATCGAAAGGATAAATATGTCTCCCACAGATAAGCCCTAGGTTTTGTTCCGTCTTTAGATATAAAATCAAGGTAACATGAACCAATTGATAATCCTGACATATATTCCCAAAAAACAGCCTAGATTAATCAATCACCTCTCTACAATCCTTCCTGACTACACAAGTGGATTGTCGAGGAATCACAAACAGTGAGACGAAGATGTTTGTGACTTTTTTATCTTGCCTATCAGAGAACTTTCACAATCTCAAGCCAATCAATCGATTGTACTCGTACGATAGAAGATGCAAGATCAGATCACACAACTACGATAAAAGTAGTATCGGTCTGGCTTCACAATCCCAATGAAGTCTTTAAGTCGTTAACTCGAGTTTAGAGAAGAAACTAAAGAGTTAATGGAGATCGACTCTAGCGAGCGCACTAGTAGCACAAAGACGTGTGGAGATTAAGTTTTGCTCTAGCTAGATGTCTCCTATATATAGCCTTTCAAATTAGGGTTTTTCCTTAGGTACAAAGTAAACTCTATCCACCGTTATATGAAAACCTGATTTAGATTCAAGACACTATCTCTCAACCGTCAGATCGAAAGACATAGCTTGTCACACACACTTGGGTACACGTTTACTGGGTTTGAGAAAACCATGCCCAAACGAGTACACGTATGTTGGTTCAACATGATAACCCAAAAGGTCAACCATATGAGCATCTCATATTAATCATGTTCTTATTCACCATAACTAGTTCAATTGACTCAAATGAACTAGTTACGAGTTGTTCAATTGCTATGATATCTTATGTAACTACACAAGACACAATTGAAACAAAGATGATTCGATTCGATTAGAAACTGCTCATGAACATTATAGCCACAGTTTGCATAAAGCATTCCTTAATAATTAATGTTTCATATTCAGAGCACATCTTTAGATCATAACCTCTTAAGTTCACAAACAAGTTCGCGAACTTAAGTTAATCGGTTGAGTTTTCCAAACTCAGCAGAAATTCTTGGGTCGAGAACTTATGCCAGTTTCCGGACTTAGCACACAAACGAGTTTTGGAAATCCCAGCAGAAATTCTCGGTCGAGAACTTCCGTCAGTTCGCGGACTGAGTCTGCGGACTGGGTTCGCGGACTTGGCAAACCAATTCCACAATCCTACCGATTTCTCTTGATCAATAAAGTTCGAAAACTTCGGTTCAAGGAATACATGGTTATATGATCTTAAATCTCATTTCAATCATTGAAACATTCTCAGAGGGCGATATTCAATTGTGAAGAACAACAAACCTTTCTCGTCAGAGCAATTTCCAAAGTGATTGAAACTTTCATGACTTTCGTCACTAGGTCAAGATAAACCTGATCAAAGCGAAATGCTTTACCAACACATGATTTCGAGTAAAAGATAGCAATGAATACTCAACTCGAAATATCAAGTGTATATGATCTAGTTTATATAGCATAAGACTTTAGTCTCATAAGAAGTAGGATAAAAATAGATAGACTTTCGAGTGATAGATAAGTTCAAGTCTTCACATACCTTTTTGTTGATGAAGTTCCACGGTTCCTTGGTGTAGATCTTCGTCATTGTCGTTGAATCACCATGAAGTCCTTGAGCTCAACTACACTTTTCATATCCTAGTCCGAGACTTATCTAATAGGCTAGAAATCAAGACTTTATAGTTTTGATCACTAACATTGACAAACATGCTTGATATATCAACGCATGCGAGGTTGACCGAGCTATGCTCTAACAACTGGGTTCAGGATTTTCAATCTCAGTAATGACCTCATCAGCAAACTTCTTTTCTTCTTGCTGATTTTCAATCTCAGCATTGGCCTCATTAGCAGACTTCTCTTCTTCTTGCTGATTTTCTTCTTCATCTTCATCCTTTTCATCATCACTTAAAAACTCATAATCACTATCTGGTTCAGGATATTCTTCATCCGCACTCACGTTACATACGGGGAGTTTTACTGCTGGGAGAGAATTGCTTAAAATAATTCCGTCAATAACAGATGGGGCACTAGAATGACCTTTGCGAATAGCAGCTCTTTCAAGGTTTCTAGCATTCATCTCTAAAAAAATCTTTTGGTATGCGAACCTTCTTCGCGCTCTGCTTCGAGAAGCAGAAAGAGAGAGTTTAAGATTCCCATGAGATATTTTCAGATTCGCACATTCTTTGCGAGTCTTGGATAATTCAGACTTCAATTGAGTAACAACAGACTGGTGCGATCTTTCAGAATCTACAAAGAATAATAAATAGCCATAAATGAAAAAAAAAAAATTAAATCAACATTGTGCGGAGAAATACCAAGAAATCATAATAAGGCAGTCAACTCTAGATGGCTACCTTGTAAGAATTTAGAAAGAGCAAGGGTATTGTCCTTCATACTTTCCATATCCTTATCAAATCCATCACCAATTGAACCACTGAGGCTAGATCGAATCTTTTTTTCTTCAGAAGAAAGAGATTTGTTCTTTTCTTAAGAACATCATGGGAATTCTTCAATTGACTGTATTGTTCTTGAAACTGATTCTTCTTCACAGAAAGACTTATATTATTTTGAATAAGTTTCTCATTTTGGAAGCTTAAATATTTAAGTGAAGTCTCGTATTGTTCCTTCAATACGCGAAGAGTTCGCGCTTGATTTTCATTTATTTCATGAAGAATTGAATACTGATGTGAAAACATTGCTTCTTTGTTTGAGAAAGATAGCTTCTCCCTAGAAAGGTTATGGTTTTCTTCTGATAAAGTTTGATGTAATAAATCAGCATCGCGTGACAATTTAGAAAAATAGGATATTTGATCATTAAAAAACTCAATTTTTTGAGTGAGATGGTTATTTTCATGGGAAAGATTGTTAATCTGATCAAGCGAATATGAATATTGATTATTTAATTGGCTAAGTTGAGACTGCAACTTCTCGTTATTCGCTTGAGTATCATCAGCAAGGAATTGAAAGTCATACCTCGCATTCGTTCGCTTCCGGTTTAAACCTTAATAAATGCACGAAGAAATTTACAAAAATGAATGTATGCGAAGGAATATAGAATACGATAAATGACTGAAATATAATAATAAATACCTCTAAGTTTTTGATTTTCTTTGTGAAGAGTTTCAGCATCAAAACTCGTAACTTGGAGTTCTCCTCTCAGCTTTTGTATTTTCTTCTCCAAAGAAACATTTTTCTGCGAAAGTTCCAACTGAGAACAAGTAGATTCAAAATGCTTTTCAGCTAGCATCATGCGACGATGAGAGAAGGAAAAATATGAAGTTAGTATAACTTGGAAGTAGCATAAAAGAAGATAAAGTTAAGGTGCGAAAGATAGTTACCAGAACATCTAGAGCAACATGGAATCTCGGGTCAATTTGGAAAAGGACCTCATCCCTTGAAGCTTTATCAGCGGGAATTCACATAAAATCTTGTTTAAGGCAGAACAAGAGCGAAACTTGCAAGGATCATCAGTTAAATATGGGGCGAAGTTGATGACGTCGGATAGAGTTTGAGCAGCAAGTTTACACTATCCAAAGCTTTCTTGTTCAAAGGAAAAGAATTTAATAAGGAAAGAGAATGAGGAGTAGTAAAATCTGTTGGGACGGGGGATTTCTTTTGAAGAAGGTTTGGTTGAGAGCTAGAATTAATGGGTGAAGGAAAAACTTGATTTGCATGCGATGGAGTCGCAGAGGCAATAGGAGGAGTACTTTTTATTCCTCGATTAAGAGAAAGATCTTTATTCACAGAAGATTCCTTTTCAAGAAAAATTTCATCATAAGTAACATAGGCATTCTCATCTGTAAGACGGATTGTTGGTGAAGGGGTAGCAGGAACATTCTTCTCAAAAGCTTGAGATGGTGTAGGAGTAACAAGAACATTTTTCTCAGGAGTTTGAATTATTGTAGGAATGATAGGAGGATTAGTATGCGAAGGTTGAACTGTGGTTATAGGGACAACATCTGCAGCACTAAAATCTAGAATAAAAAGATTTGAAGGGATTGGTATGGTCTTGCGAGGCTTCTTAGCTTTTTTCTTCTTACCATCAACCATCTCAGAATCGGAAGCCTGCGAAAATAAAATAGATAAGAAATAGAGGAAACAATATTGTTTCAAATAGATTGGATATTTCTTACTTCTTTATTGTGCGAAGTCTTCCTCTTATGAGATTCTTTATTATCAATGTTTGGTTTCTTCTTCTGCGATTCTTTATTTTCATTCGAAGAAGATTTGGGTTTTTGCATGATTTGAAGAGCGCTAATAGAAGAACTTTTCCTGCGAAAGTATGGGAATTAGGTTAATAAAAAAACTTAGATGAGAATGGTTAAAATCAATAATTATAATCATCATGAGAAAAGGAAACAAACTTCGATTCAGAGTTCATGGTGGAAGAACAATAGTAGAAGAAATAGGTGACAACAACAGCAGAAATGGATAATAACAGATGAAGATGAATAGCAACAAGAGAGAGAAGATAGGTGTAGAAGTATAGTTGCAGAGAATAAAAAGAAGGATTATTTAATGTTGAAAAACCCTTAAATGGGTGAAAAGAAGCAACCGGTTGAAGACAGTTCAAGCCGGTAAAAAGGAAGAAAATCGACACGTGTAGAGAGAAACTTGAAACCCGGAAAATTGTCGGCAAAGTAAAATGAAAAAAGACAAGCATGTGCGATTTACAAGAGGGGAATTTCCCATATCGCTCACTCTGAAGAATAAGCGAAATGAGAAGAGGCAAAATGTAGGAGTAAGATATCACACACGTTATTAATCAAGCGAAGTAAATAATACAATCTAAGCGAAGAGCATCGCACACAGCAAAGTTGAGATGACGCACCAGATGATGTCAGCAAAGTCATGAGTAAAGTGTGAAGAACTGTGCGAAGAGGTACGCTATGCGAAGATGAGCGATTGTATATGAGCGAATGTGTCGCATGATGATCCCGAAAATAGTGGGTTTCTTAGCTGTCATCCACTATGTAAAATCCTATATAAAGGAGAGGGGTCATTACTTGTAAGGGGTTTTTTTAGAGTGAGTCTTGGTCAAGAAATAAAGAGAAAGAAATTAAATCTAGGGCAAATAGATCATTGTAATAGTTTGATCAATCCTTGTAATTCTATCTACATTTCATATAATAAGAAGATGATTACCTAAATTCTCATTTAATGGCTCTTCTTTCTCAGTCCTTATTAATGGCTCTTCTTTTGGTTACTTCAAAAGCTCAAGAGGAGTTAGGCAGGGAGATCCACTTTCTCCACTTCTTTTCAATATTGCTATGGAAGGATTTTCTAGGTACTTGGATAGAGCTGCAAACTTGGGTCTATTTAGTGGTTTTTCTAATGTGCAAAATGGTATAGTGATTAATCATCTACATTATGCAGATGACACTATTTTTTTCCTTGATAATTTTAGAGAAGAACTTCACAATTTATTTTCTTCCTTGAAGTGCTTTGAACTCATTGCAGGTCTAAAGACTAATACTACCAAAACTAGACTCATTCCTATTGGTGACTGCCCTAATCTGCAATCATGGGCTGTGGAGCTTGGATGTAGTACTGACAAGTTACCTTTCATTTATCTGGGCATGCCTCTAGGGGCTAAAGCAAACTCTAAATCCATATGGGATCCCATTTTGCTTAAGTTTGATGTTAGACTCTCTCAATGGAATAGATTCTCTTATTCAAAGGGAGGTAAGCTTACAATTTTAAAATGTTTGCTTTCTTCACTACCAATGTACTACTTCTGATTGTTTAGATCTCCAGCTTCTATTATTCATAAGCTTGAAAAGAAGATGAGAGATTTTCTTTAGGAACATAATTCTGGTTCAAAAGTCTCTCATTTAGTTAATTGGGATATGGTTAATGCCTCTAAAGAGAGAGGTGGACTTGGTGTGTTAAACCTAAAGCAGATGAACATTGACTTACTTGCCAAATGGTGTTGGAGATTTGGGTTTGAAAAAAATCATCTCTGGTACAAGATTATTGAGGAGAAATTTGGTGCAGTTTCATCCTTCTAGATTCCAAGTAAAATCTCGACATCAACTAGTGGTATTTCTTGTTGGAAGATTATTGCAGACACAAGACAGTTGATCAATAAATACTCCTCCTTCATTATTCACTCTGGTAACAAAGTTTATTTTTAGTTTGATAACTGGTCTGGAGACGAAGCTTTATATTTAGCTTTTCCAAATATTTTCAGTTTGGTAAAGGATAAATTCTTGAGTATTGCCTTTCATATTTCTCCTAATGGTAATTGGATCTTTGATTTTAAAAGAATATTGAGAAACACAGAAGCAAACCAGTTTGCTAACCTCCTGGTACGTATTGGTGTCTCCCCTCCTCAACTTAATGATCAGTTTGACACTATAAGATGGTCTCTGGGAAATAATGGTGTGTTTTCTGTAAAAAGTTTATATGCCAAACTTATCGAAGCCGATGGAGTAGCTGATTTTTCAAAATATTTCATATGGAACAAGATAGTTCCTCCTAATATTACTTTCCTCTTATGGTGTGTGGTTCATGGTAAGCTTAATACTCTTGATCTTCTTAATTGTAAAGGCTTAAATCTAGATAATTGTTGCATTATGTGTGGTAATGCAGCAGAATCCGTATCTCATCTCCTTATCCATTGTAAAGTAGCTTTCAAAGTTTGGTCTTCTATTACTCCTTCTAACTGGGCATGGACTTTTCCGGAGTCTGTTTATGATCTTGCGAAATGTTGGAACAATGCCTTTCATGTAGGAAACAGTTTAGTTTGGAACTTAATCCCAGCAGCCGTGGTTTGGGTTTTATGGAAAGAAAGAAATGCTCGCATTTTCGAAAGAAAACATACTTGCAAAACAGACGATGATCTTTCTTTGGATGCTAAATCTTTAGTAATAGCTTGGGCAGCTGCTTTTGGGCATCATTTTGTAGTTTTAACTCACAGTTGGGAGGTAGCTTTTGGTTGATGTAATTTTTAGATTTTCTGTTCTTTTTCTTTGCTACATCTTGTAGCCATTTTGTATATTCTTCTTATCTTAATATATCTCTCTTTCGATAAAAAAATAAATCTCATTTAATGATAGTGGAATGTAATTGTCAGATTTATGACAACTACAATGATGCTATGGTTAAACCGAACAGATGCAGTAAACACAAGACTTGCAGAAACATAATGCAATTCTACTTTATTTCCTCGTTTGAGATTGTCAAATGACTGATAAAAAATAATTTTGGAGAAGAAGGTTGGCATAGGGTTAGTGAAAGTAGCAATATAAGTAGAGGATTTGAGTTTGAATTATTATTCTCTTCTGCTCTTACCAGTTGCAACCTTTGATTTGGAGAGGCCACTTGATGAAAAAAAAATAAGAAAAAATAAATTAAAATATGCATCATATTTCAAACTAGGAATTACTGGCTAGTCCAGGAATGAGGGAATCGGTTACTGGCTAGTCCACTCCCAGAATTGATTTATCCTCTGGTCCAAAAACACGTTTTTGGACCAGAAACTTTATCCCCTAGTCCATCCACGTGCAGTTTACACAAGATCAGTTTTCAAATATTTCCAACATACCCTTCTGCAACTCAAAGTGACGAAACAAGTCAGTTTCTTTCCTCTTTTTTTCTTCTCAGATCGGTTTCTCTCAATTTCTGGTACTGTTTTTCAATCATCTTCATCTGAGCTTCGAATTAGGTTCTTCTGAGTTTCGAATTAGGTCATCTGAGCTTCGAACCAAGGTATTTATCCTTTCAATCATCCTCTTCTGCTGTTGTTCTAGAAATCTTGATGAATAATTAGGTTTATTTTGATCCGATTTCTATCAGGATAATTGTATATGATGTACATTGTTATCTTTTTATGATTTCTGTTTTATGATGATTTACAATGTCAATTCAATTTCGAAGTAATTTCTGTTTCGTTTTTTAAGTAATTTTCGTGATTTTTGTGTGTTTCAATTAGGTATTTGAGCTTCGAATTAGGTTTATCTCAGATTCGAACAAGGTATAATTTCTTTTTATGATTTCTGTTCTGTTTTTTGTAATATGATTTTTTGTATTTTCTACGTTTTTCTGCTGCTGTTCTATTTAGTTTTCATTAGACAGATCGTGTAGTATGTATTTCCAATACGTACTACATATAGCGTGCTCTCTTTTCATTCTGCAGTAGATGCCAATACATATGAATATGAATTAGTACATGTCAATACGTCCTGCATATAACATGCTCTTTTTTCATCCTGCAGTAGATGCCAATACATATCAATATGAGTCAGTACATGTCAATACGTACTGCTTATAGCATGTCAATACAAAGACTCTTTTTATTTCATCTCAGTACATGTCATTTTTTACAAGGTTAACATGTCTGACGTTGCTCCCAAACCAGACTTCTCCATCTATTCTCATGTATACCATAAGCAATATCATTTTGCATATGAGGTTACATCGTTTTCAACTTTAGAGGATTTGAAATTTTGCATCTGTAATATGTGGAGCTGGTTGACTCCATCGACTATTCTGGTTAACTATTTCCAGAATCAAGCGATAGTTCCTATTCTTGCTGATTTAACACTCCAGGGCATCTCTGCATTACATTCTTCAAAGCAATCAGCTTTCTTTGATTTGCACGTGGATGTAATTTAAAATGGCACATCTAGGCGTATGGAAGTTGACAGTAATGCAGACTTAGTTGTCAGTGCAAAGAATAGTTATTTGAAAGAAGGTAAAGAAGCCCCAAGAGTGTTTTTTTCAGATGGTTGGGATAAGATTTTTGATGATACAGATCAATTATTCTATGGTGGTGTTGATGCCGTACGTATAGCATGCCAAAAATACTGCATGAGAACTGGATATGAGGTAATTAAGAAGAAGAATGACCTTGAGAGATTCACCGCCGTATGTAGTGTGAAAGGTTGTTCATGGAAGCTTCACGCAATTGCTATTGGTAGTTCTATTGATGTTTTTAAGATAAAGGAATATGTGGGAAGGCACACCTGTGGAGGTGGTTATATGTTGAAGAATCCAAGAGTTACAAAAAAACTCATGAACAGTCTAATTCATGAGATGGTCAGGCACAACCCTCGCATAACACCAGCAGAGATCATAGATTATCTTAAAGTTGGTGGTGGCATTGAAATCCAGTATCACCACGCATATCATGCAATTGAGTTGTCGCATAAACAGATTTTTGGTAATGATGTGAAGTCGTACACTGATCTTGCTTAGTGGGTGAATGTTGTTAGGGAAACAAACCCTGGGTCATTTACTGATTCGATTTCAATGATGCTACAAAAAGATTCAATAGACTTTTTGTTTGCTTTGGAGCTTGTATAGAGGGATATAAACTATGTCGTCCCATGATTTTCTGTGACCGTACATTTCTCACTGGAACTTTTAAAGGAGGTCTCATGGCAGCAACATGTCTTAATGGAAATCAAGGTAACTGGTTCTTTTTTTTTCTGATATGTAGTGTCTGGTAGTTAGATCACTCATATGACCTTACTTCACTATCTGACAATGAGTATTGACCATACTACATACTACATATTGACCTTACTGAGTATGAGATAAACCATACTGCATGTGAAAATGTAGTGTCAATCAGTTGCTTAACATGTCATTATGTAGTGTCAGGTTTTCACATATCAACAAAGAGGTAAACCATACCACATGTCAATATGTAGTGTCAATATTAGTTGCTTAACATAACTAGTAATTTCTTTTTGCAGGATTTTATCCGCTTGCGTTTGCTTTAGTACCCGGTGAAGACAATATCAGCTGGGAATGGTTTTTCAAGAAACTGAAGGAGGCTTTGAATGATGATCTCCTAATCACTTTTATGACTGACCGAGGTGAAGGGTTGGTTAAATATATTCCCAAAGAGTTCCCTGATTCTCATCAAAGATATTGTTACTTCCATTTGGACTAACTTACCTATCGCAAAGTCTGACGAAAAGTATAAGGAAGTGACTGATGCTTTCCGAAAGGCGACATATGCTCTTTCTCCTACAACATACGAGGAAGGTCTTCAAGAAATGGTTAATTTGGGAAGGCCTTGGGTTGCTGACTACTGCCGCAACATTCCAAAAGAAAAGTGGTCCAGTGCTTTCTTCAAGGGATGTAGTTATGGTTACACTTCATCTAGCGTTGCTAAATCGTTCAATAGCTGGATTAACAAAGAGAAGAAATTACCTGCGTGTGCGTTCGTTGACTCGATCAGGTTTGTATCAGTTTCCTTAGTCACAGTACAAGTTTATATTAGTTTTCTTTTTGTAACAGTATTATCATATATGTTTTGTTAATCTACGTATATTTTTAGTATAATAGACTTGTTATTCCCTTGTCGTGTAGGATACGTATGATGGAAATGATGTCATAACGTCGTGAAGAGAGTCTCTTGATGGACCCAGAACTGCTAACCCCTACGTATCAAGCCTTTCTTGAACTACACGTCCAAATTGGCCGTCCCTGGAAAGTTAGCCAGTCATATTCTAATCGTTATGAAGTGCATTCTCCAAGGTTAGCGTTTACCCCTAATCTCTATCATCTGAATGTTATTTACTTTCTCTTTCTTTTTTTTAAGTACCATGTTTCTGTGAGAACATATAAATATGTACTGTGTATATTAGGTGTACTGAAAAATAACACATGAATATGTACTGTGCATATCTCATATGGTAGATCTAGAGAGAAAAACTTGTACTTGCCAACGATGGCGCGTTTATGGTTTTCCATGCTCGCACGCTACTGCAGCTATTACTAGATCTGGAGGAAGGATTCTTTATTATGTTGAAGATTATTTCAAAGTTACCACTTTTCGTAAGCTATATTCAATAGCTATTAGACCCGTTCCTAACCACGACAGGTATGTGTCTTTAATCAGTACATTTTCATATATTTGTGTAACAATATGTAATGGTAGATACCACTTACACATGTAATAGCAATTGAAACTGTCAACATAAACCTACTTACATATGGATGTTACATACTGATATGTCATGGTAGATACCACTACATTTTTTGATATTTGTTTTTCAGGAACAATATACCGTGTACATATTCATATGTAGTTGTGGTTCATTCCATTTTATATGATACTGTTTTTTTCTCACAGGCCCGATGAATATCACGTAGACGATATCGTTCTCCCAGCAGAAGTAATTAGGTCTCCACCAGGCAGAAAAGGGGAAACGTATTAAGTCTGCATATGAGACTAGTAGAAAATCTTTCAAGTGTTCAAACTGTAGTTTGAAGACTCATCACAACAAAGCAACATGCAATCTTATCCGACGGTATGAACTTTCTGAAGAATGATTTTGTGTCAGGTATGTATTTCAGTCAGATACATATTAATGTCTTAATTAAGTAAGTATGATACAATACAATGTACTTTTAAGCAAGTGGTGTTCTGATTTCTCTTTTTCTTTTATCACAGGCTTGAACGTGCAGCAGAATGTTATATCGATGATGTTGCCAGATTCCTTTTCCACAATTCTTTCCTCTAGCCCTTGTTCTATTCTACCGTTTTTCTTTTTGATTTTTTCAGTACCAACTGAATTTGGTTAATAAGTATTTCATTTACAGTACATACATTACAAGTGTACTGAAAATACTGTTTTTGTTGTTTCTTAGAACATCTTTTGGTTTTTGAAACATTATAAGTCTATCAAAATGTAGTTATTGTAGTTATTTTCGAATAATGAAATATGTTGTTAAGTCTATCAAAATGTCAGTATCTATAACAAGTAGTGAAGTATTTACATACTGAAATTACATGTCAGTATTGTAGTGTTTAACCATCTTCCACTAAGATTATTTAGAACATATCATAATTACAATTCCACAAAAACTTTTGTGGTTTCAATCAGGTTAGTACATATTAAAGAAAACAATCAGTACTTACTGATATGTAGTGGTTAGTTTAATTATGATATGTGGTTTTCCAGCTGATTCACCATCTTCACGGGGGTCGAGGGGGCAGCGCCCCTCGTATCAACAACACAAAATCATGTTTAAGTAACACAATTGAAATATCACTACATTAAAGTTAAACCCAAATTCAAATTAAAAATCACTACATATTAGATATACCCAAAAAAAACATGTTTGGAAAAGCTATATGTTTTTGAACATTCTTGAACTCATGAAATGAAATGTAACCAAGAATAAAAAGAAAAGAAATAGGTAAATAGTGATATGTACTGTCAGATTACTTTTAGCAAGTAAGACTATTTTTGTGTTATCTGCCAACTGATTTCTGGTGGAGATGCTTTCAGCAATTTGCATGCTAACGGGACCCTTTTGTTACGAATCTTCGCTTTCACTTCTTCATCATCTCCCAAAGGCACTCCCACATATTTTCTTTTTGACTTCATCTTCATAAAATGCATCACAAACAGTAGACAGTCTGGCGATCCCCCTTGTTGAGGTGCTTCACATTCATTCACTATTACATTCTTCATTGTTACTTTGTTCTTCTCCAGCAAGTACACGTTGATAGGTACGTACATGTAATCTGCCATTTTGCAGGCGTGTGGATAACAAATACCTCCCCATTCAGCCTTAGAAGAATTGTAGTGGTTGAACACCATTTTTTCGCAGTCATACTCAAGTAGCGTCCAATGAAGATTGTGGTGGCACATTGGTACAAGAATCTTCTTGATACTTTCATCCATCGCCAATATTGGTTTGTAAACAGAATCATGTGCTGCTCCTTTGAGGTTATCCGAGAACTCGACATTGTACTGAAAACATGGATGTACTTGAAATAGTTTATATCTAATTTTGTTTTATGCAATATCGATATGTAGTGTACCTACCCCTACATACTTTTTTAATTTTTGAATATGTGTTGTAGTAAATATGCAGTGTAAGATAACAACTTACCCAAGCGGACGGATCCAGATGTAACACAGGCAAGTATTTCATGTATACTTCGTGCATCGGTTGCTCATTCTGAAATTTGGTGTTAAGCTTGTATTTTGCGTAGTTGAGAAGATCTTGTTCTAATAAATCGTTCTGCACCAAGTTATCAACTGTAGTTCCACTTACACAAAGACCACCTTCTCCCACTCTCCAAGAAATTGAGATAGAAAATAAACGACGTAAAGGTTAGTATTCTTTGCGTAACAGTACATACTGATATGTCTTTCTCAGTATTTTTTATACAAATATGTATGTATATCAAAAGTACATACACAAACTAATAGTACATATCAATATAAAAGTGTCAATTGAGAACTCACCTAAGATTTTTTGCATTATTGATGTATGTGGAAAGAGTACGCTTTTGTTCATCGTTCATGTCATTATAGAATGGTGATTTAGTCAGTTTCCGGAAATACTTGCGCAATTTAAGCTTTCTCTTTGTGTTTAGTGGTATTGCTTCTGCTGCTGCAGCTTTCGGTCCTTTATATGATGGTGAGAACTTACTTCCACTCTCATATATATCATCTACCTTCTTTGCAGGATGGGAACGAGTAACAGGTCTGGTGGGTGTTGTTACCTGCTGCTTTTCGGGCTTTGTAGCGCGCTTTTTGTTCACTTTTACCATTTTTTGTTTCTGGATTGGGCTAAACTGTTCCTGCATTTTTAATCAACATAAAAAAATATGTAAATATCTATATTGCATAAAACATAGTTACATCACCTAATCATTTTTGAAAGCATGTAGTGGTATATGATTGTATGGTATAGTGATTTATAGTGCTACCATACTGATATACATATCAGTATGTAGTGATTTGTAGTGTAATATTAACTACACAAAATGAGATTTTTAGTACATATCATCCACCTGTGATGGAACCTCCAAAACATCTTGCGAGGGGACATCTAGAACATCTTGTGATGAAACATCCAAAGGATCTTGTGATGCAACCTCCAAATGACTTTTTGAACTGGTTGTAGGTATGTATTCTTGTTGCTTACCTGTAACTTCACCTGTATCTTTCGGTTCAATGGGTTCTTGTTGCTCAGTTGTTTCTTGTGGAATTTGTAAAGGCCGCAAATCTTTTCCAAACAGATTATCAAATTGTTCTCGTAAGTTAATACCAAAAAGACCATCGTTGTTATCTGGAAGGAGGTCTGCAAACTCTTCGACATAAACACCAATGCTAGAGTTTGCCATTTCTATAAAATCTGGCATAGACAGCTTTTCAATGTGTTCCAAACTCGACATCATAGTAAACAAAGGTACATCCAGCAAATGAAACTCTTCCGCCGCCAATCCGGCGTTATACTCTGGAAATTTCTGCGAATTAACTACAACTGAAGACTTCGTTTCTAGCATAGTTGTAAGCAACTACTTTGCTGCTTCCTGCCTAACTTCAAGTTGATCAACCTGAAAAAATCAATTGAAACTGTCAACAAAAACCTACTTAGCTTGAGTTTTTGCTATGTCTACCACCACAAGAATGTACTGTTACATATAAATATGTTCCACTACTAGAATGTACTGTTACATATCAATATGTAATGGTAGATACCACTACATATTGATAAGTAACAGATAGATATTTATATGTAACAGATAGATAGTGGTATACAAGAATGTACTGTTACATATCAATATGTAATGGTAGATACCACTACATATTGATATGTAACAGATAGATATTGATATGCTACTTAGACTACGTATTGATATGCTACTTACCTGTGTGTTTTCTTTTCCCTTTTTCTCTTGTATCTCTTTGACTTTTTTCTCCAAATTAGATTTAGCCAAATTTTTAACCTCAGAACGCGGAACTTCAACATCATGGAACTTCAATACTGAAGTTGTTGACAATTCAACCTCAGAGGTGGCATTGGCATGAGTTTGATCTTTCGATGTTGACAAACCAACTCCAGGAATGTTGACATTAGCATATGTTTGATCTTCTGGAGAACCTTGTATTTCGTTCTCAACTATTTGGTCCACATTCAACTCTTCATTGGGGTTTCTTGGAGTAGGTGTACATCCCAAGCTAACATAATCTTCCTGGCTGGCTTCTCTCTGCAAAGGGAAAGCTTTCCGGTAAATATCATGCAACATGAACTCAAGCTTTGAAGCGTCAACCGGTTCGCCCTCTTGCTGCATTGTGTTGAATTCACTCCATTTGGCAGATATTGTATTCCTCAAATCATCGTATTTAATCTTCCAATCTTCTCCCCCCAATACTGAGTCCTCTTTTTCCTTCTCTTTTTCCTTCTCTTCTTCCGATTTGGAATTGTCATCTAAACAAAAAGCATCATCATTTGCTTCCTGTTGAATCCTTATTGAAATACGATTAAGGATTTTTCTTTCTTCGTGTGTGATCTCGTCTTTGAAATCAACATGGAACTGGTACAAATCAAATAAATGTAAAAAAACAACTACATATTAGATATTACCAATAAAAAAAACATGTCGTACTTCTTTCTCTATTAGATACACAGGGAGAACTACATATTGATATGCTAATAACTACATATCAATATGTATCACCACAAATTGATATGCTAATAACTAATACATATTGATATGCTAATATGTAGTAGCATATTGATATGCTAATAACTACTACATATTGATATGCTAATAATTACATACCAATATGTCGAACTACGTGTACTTATCAATATATATTTTTATTATGACAAAATATGTACGGCAAGTTTACCTGATACTCAGAAAGATCAATATCCTTTAGGAACTCAGCACATATCTTTGTATGATTCCACCTAGCCACTCTTGGCACATACATTCCTGCAGGTTCTGTCACTATATCTGCTGCAAAATATTGATATGCAGTATTAGATATACTATCAAAATGTAGAAAACACATAAAGCAAAAACATTTTGAAGTAGAATAAACAAATAAATAGATTCTTACCAACAAATAAATAGCACAGCCATTTGTGCGTTCTACGGATTCCACGTTTTCATTCAGCTCTTTCTCTAAATGAGAATGGATGAGGTCAGGCCATGAAATATTCTTAGCCTTCTCAAAATCAAGAATGAAACCAATATATTTTTCAGTCAAAGCGTTTGTATCACTTGTAGCGAAAAATAATGAAGTGCACATTTGATTGATCACCCACGCTTTGCAGAGACTCTTCATCAGACTTCTTCTTTTTCAGATTAATTGGTGTTCGTTTAAGGATTTTCAAGATTGCCTTCACAATCATTGGCCTAGTCACTTTATCACCAGCTTTCATATCAGTAGGAAAAGTCCTTTTGAAAAATTCTGTTTCACGCCATCCAATTTTTTTATTGACTTGTGTAAGCCTATAATCAAGATATTCCCTATTTGGAATTCTCGGCATCCCATAAATAAGTGTCATTTCTTCTGGCGTGGATACTAGCTCATTCGGTTGGCCATGCCTTTTAAAGACAAATCTAAGCTTGTTTGGATCTTGACCCCTAACGTAACAGCATAACATTTTCGTCATTGCATCTTCAATCTTCAACCAGTGTTCCAACTCAAATCTTGTGTACCAGAACATTAGGAACAAGTTACCGAATGATGCTTCAGAAACCATCTTCAGCTGCAACTCACTCAACTCAAGGTTTTCAGTGGACTTCGCAATAGCCTTCTTAGTGGTCCTAATAGTCTTCGCAAGCCCCCACAAGCCCCTGAAACCGCCACGGTATAAACTTCGTGGTTTTCCATCTCCTTTCTTACGCTTATTAGCACCTACACAATAACAAGAACCAAAAACTATTACAGTACATATCAATATGGTATATCAAATATGTAGTTACATCATCAATATGTAGTTGTAATATCTACCAAGTCTTGAAACTACATATTATTAACAGTACATACGAGAATATAAGTATCTACCTCTACATATTTATATGTAATATGTTATCAGAGTATAAGTATTTACCTCTACATATTGATATGTAATATGTTATGAGAGTATAAGTATTTACCTCTACATATTGATATATAATAGTAGATACCACTACGTATTATTTTAACTACATATCGATTTGTAATAGTACGTATGACATATGTATCTGCTTTGATACAGTAAAAATGTAAAAACACTTAATACCAAAAAAAAGCACAACAATGCATCAGTACATACTCATAAACATATGTTATTAAGGATACATATTACTCATACACTTTGTTCTTATATGTAGTTGTACTACATACCTTCTACATTTGCTTTCCCCCCTTTTGCTTTTGGTGAAGGAGTAGCAGCTCTCAAGGAAACTGCTTTCTTCCCCTTCTCTTCTCCTACACCATATCAAATATGTAGTTAATGTATCTACCATGAACATGAAACAACTACATATCAAATACCACAACATACTGGTAATTTTATAACTACATACTGATAACTACATATGAACCACAATTTACGGGGGTCGAGAGGGCAGCGCCCCCTCGTTATTAAGAATTATCTTCACTTTTAACATTACAAACCTTGTTTCAGGAGCGCTTTTGCTTTCCCCCTATTTGCTTTTCCCTTTCCTTTTGGAGAAGGAGAAGCAGCTCTCAGGACAAGTGTTTTGTTCCCCTTTGCTGGTGGTGAAGGAGTAGCAGCCTTTGTCGTTGTTTTTCCTTTTACTTTAGTAGTTGCCGCTGCTGTTTTTCTTTTGCTTTTTGCTTCAGGAGCAGCATCTTCTTTCTTTCCTTTGGTTTTTGCTGTTTTTGTAAACCAAAAGTTTTGTACACATTACATATTACAGGCAGATAATAATATGTAACACACATATAAATTTGAGATGCTATCATTACATATCAATAAGTACAAATTGCAGACAACATATTGATATGTAGTACAAATATAAAACATATGAATCACACACTGCATGTCAATATGTTGTGTCAGATTACATACACAACAGATGAAAAACATGTAAAACATATGACTCACAGAGATGTTGTATTTCTATTGAACAAAAAACATATGAATCACACACTGCATGTCAATATGTTGTCTCAAATTACATATACAACATATGAAAACATGTATACCAGACATTACATACAAATATCTAGTGATTCCATTGAGCATAGAAATCAAAAAGAAATACGACAACTACTTACCTATTTTATGATCGATATGTTTCTTCCTCTTTGTTGGTGAAGGAGTAACAACTTTACTCCTACTTCTTGTTATTGGTGAAGGAGTAACATCAGGGGGGGTTTCTTCGGGGTTTGTTGTTGGTGAATCATCATCGTTTTTTCTTCTTCTTTTTGCTGGAGAAGGGTTTTCTTCTGTAATTGTCCTCTTAATTTTTCTATTCAATACCATTTTCTCTCTTCAATTGAATGAAATGAAAATTAGGTCTGAAAATTAAGTTTTCTGTAACTGTTGTTGATAGATTTTCGATTTCAAATTTCGGTAATTGTTGTTGATGACCTTTATCGATTTCGTTTTCCTGTAACTGATTTCAAATTTCGGTAACTGAATTTGAAAGAAGAGAGAGAACTGAGAGAGAAGAAACTGAAAACTGAGAAGAAGAAAAATGAAAAAGGAACTGACATAATCCCGTATTATGGGTATAAAGGTAATTGCCGCTGTTTTTAAACATTTTTGGACCAACGGATAATTTGTTTATCCCGCTGGACTACACAGTAATTCTGGGTCGGGTTTTTGGACTAAAGAGTAAATTTCTCTATTTCAAATCAAGACAAGAGCAAATCCCGCACCCATTGAGCCTAAACACCGAAGTGGCCCAACTAAAGCGTTGACAAAGGGAATGCACCTAGTCAAACATCATCTTCGCGGGGAGAAGTTGTGCCCATTTTTCAGTAAGACTATTCAAAAGCTCAACGGATATATTAGACTTTTCTACCTCATTTCTATATAAGATGGCTCGCTATCATCACTTAAATTCAACCTGTTAACATCAATAATAATTTTATGAATTCCCCATTTTTCAGTTTGCATGCAAATGTCGATCAAAAAAAAAAACAATCAATCTGCAAGTTTTTCAACAAAAACGGAACTCCTTTCCGAAATGTCTATGCATTTTACCTGGATTGGTTGGAAATGATTCATTGAATATATATGCTAGTGCTACTACAACAACAAAAATAAAAAACAAGAACTGTTTGATTGGAGAAATTTCACATCTTGGATTTTCCCTTTAATACGACGTTGTTTTGCGTCTCTCTGAAATTTATAATTACTGTTTACTTGGAACTATTTTCATCCAAAGTCAACGATGACTTCGCCATTTGCTGCACCTTGAACATGCACCAGTCCGTGTACAAAGAGGAAAATGGCAAAATCTTGAAGCTTTGACATTGCTACTTCTCATAGTCTTGCGTCAAAGACACGAAAGTCGAAAAAAAAACGAATTGCAAACTGATAGTCAAATTAGTAAGCTGGACGATATGGTGAAACCTTCACCCAAAAAAGAAAAAAACAAAGGAAGGCGTAACTCTTAATCACGGAATTTTCACCTCATTTTCCTTCGAGTCGACTTATAAATAAATCAACAAAATTATAAAATCAAACACTCATCGCCGGATGGACGCCTATACAAAAGAATCTTTGTCCGTACTGTATTGATCAGAATTGCTGGAGGTGTAAGAGCTTACTGGTATAGAATAGAGGTCTGCCGGCTCATCAACAAGTAGACCCGACTTTTGTCCATGGCTCTGATAATTATTATAATCCCTGGATGGGTCATGAGTCTGAAACCTACTCAAACTTTCTAGCTCCGCAGAAATTTGTTTCATCGTAGGTCTTTCTGCACCCTTCTTGTTAAGGCATCTCTTTGCAAACTCCGCAACTGCTATGAGCTGTTCCCGGTTTCCTTCATTTTCTACTCGAGGTTCTATAAGCTTGAAGACATCATTTTTTTCCATCGCGTAAAGGAAAAATGAAGCAAGACTTCTCTGTTTTTGGGATCGACTTAGAGACAGGGGTTTTTCTCCTGTTAAAAGTTCCACAAGAACTACACCAAAACTATAAACATCACTTTTATCGGTCAGTTGACTAGTTTGATAGTATTCGGGATCTAAGTAACCAATTGTTCCTTGAACTAGTGTATCTATTTGGGTTTCGCCTAGTGTATTTAACCTTGATGCTCCAAAATCCGATACTTTGGCAGTGTAATTTTCATCCAAAAGTATGTTAGCCGACTTAATATCCCTATGAATGATGGGTATGGAAGCCGCAGCATGCAAATATGCAAGTGCTCCTGCACTTTCGGTTGCAATCCTCAACCGAGTACTCCAAGAAAGTGAAGATGATGATTTTCCCTCCACCTTTTTATGGATGTGTTGGAAAAGCGTACCGTTAGAAATGTACTCGTAAACAAGCAAAGGAACCGGAGTCTCTAAGCAACATCCCAAGACCTTCACCACATTTCGATGGTTAACCTGAGCCAAAATAACAAGCTCATTGATGAACTGTTCAATTTGGGTCTCATCAACTACTTTCGACTTTTTAAAAGCAACTACACGTTTATCTGGCAGAGTTCCCAAATAAACTGTTCCAAAACCTCCTCGACCAATGATCTGTTTATCGCTGTAATTTTTAGTTGCCACTTCTAATTCTTCGGCAGTAAAGATTTTTGTAGCCTCTGCACCACCTTCATAAGATGAGATTTGTTGTTTTAATAACAAACCGCCATTTTGTTGAAAGAATTTCTCTTTGAGTTTCTTCAACTGTCTTTTCCTTATGCTCAAGTATAACAAAGAACTAGCAACAATCGTAAATAAGAACCCTAAGCCAGTTCCTGCATCAAAAAACATCATTCATATCAGACCCATTGACAAATATACACAGTATAATCATAATTTAGTAAAATTAGCAAATACTGGATATGCTAATTAACAAGTCATGTATCATACCGATAGTGACTTTTACTCCTGGAAACTCTTTACTTTTTCGAGTGCACTTAGTTCCGTCTTTCCTCCCATCACCATAACTGCCCTCAGGACAAGAACAATTGTAGTTTCCTATATGGTATTTGTGCAAATTCCTTCACAATGATTGTTGTTTGGATCCTCACACTCATTTGTATCTGTTGGTCCCCTCTCAAAGACATAAAGAACACACGTTAGCGAAATGAAATTTTGACTAATAAAGAGCAAAAGCGAAAGAAGTAGAGATGATCAGTTTATAAATCCATACCTTGGCATCCTGGGCTGAGATAGGGGTTCCCTTCAAAACCTTCGTTGCAAGTACAAAGATATCCAGGGACCTTGTCAGAATTGTTACATTTACTATTCTTTTGGCATGCAAAACTAGAAGCATCCTTTTGCGCTTCTTCACATATTTTGTTCCCAATAGCCCAATCAAGAACAACTGGTATATCTTTCGCTTTGTCATGAAAACTTTTACCATTCAAATCTGAAGCACTGAATGTATACTTCTCTGACTCCCCTATAAATGAATAGCTACAAGGCGCAAAAGATAAAGTATCCGCAGATGTATTCAACGAATTAGCTAAAACAAGAAACTTCCTTACGCCTTTGGGCAATGGTGTTTGACAACATCCACTCCCAGAACAAGACCCATCTATAATATTTGTTGGACGTTGACAAAAACTGATACAAGATGAATTAAAGTTAAAATCAGGCTCATAAAAATATACTAGTGTGTCACAGCCAAGACCAAAAAATCTGTTCCGAGTGTACGAAATAGTAAACGGAGCTCCATTGAAGGCCATCCAACCTATACCTTCATCTAAGGTAAGTTCACCAGTTTTGTATTGATAACAGCTTGTAGCTGGCCAGTTTTTGATCCGAACTTCGGAATCTGATATACTTAAAACTTCTACCATACGATATCTTGCAGCTGGACCTGCAGTTGTGTTACTACCGACTCGTAAGAAGGGTTTCGGAGGATTATATGTGGTATCACAGGTAATGTTGTAGTGAAATAATTCAGGTCCGGTAAGTGAACACCCATTCTCATTTGGACCTATACCAAATGGGAACGGAATGGTAAGGTTGCCACATTTTGCATCACAACCAGGCTTAGCTAGTGGTAACGGAGTTGATGCTGAAGATGTAAGCCCAGAGAGTTGCAAAAACAATATGAATTTCAGCAACATGATGATCATTAAGAGTTTTATATGTTTCATGTTTGTGATGGTGATGATGTTAGCTAGCTAAGATATAGTGAAAGAAGTTAGAGTAATATGAAATGAATTTTGTAATTAAATGGTAGCTATCAATTATTCTTATGAGTATTTGACTTTCAACTTCTCTTCAAATAAAGCGTTGACAAGGAGGAAGGCATCTGGTCAAACACAAAACAGTTTTGCCTTGCATATATATGGCTGTGAATCCATGAAGCAAATAATGTACAAAGACCACTCATAAAGCATTGCCGACTTGTTAGACTTGTCTTGCAAATTGCAACTACATGACAAGAAAACCAAAGAAAACCACCAAAAACTCAGAATAAATTGAATTTGCATGATTTTAAAGACCATTCATGGAACCAAATTTGAACCTCCTTAAAATCTCGTCGACCACATACTATGTTCTCTTCACGTGGTACATTTGATAAGATCGTTATCATCACTTAAATTCAACCTAAACATCAATAATTGTACCCCCGGTTTTCAATTTTTGTATTTCCATATAAGTGTACCTTGCCACATTTTTCATTCTTTCTTTCTGCAAAGCTCCAAAGGAGATTTAATGATCAAAGGTGTACCTTGCAACATCAATCAACTAAGAAACAAGCAACTTGCAAATGTCGATCAAAAGAAACAAAACAATCAACTTGAATTATCTTTGCATTTTTCCTCTAATGGTTGAAAATGATTCATTGAATATGTGGCTATGTGCTATTTTGCTAATGCTACCGACTGAAATAAAAATGAAAAGTGAAAATTATTGATTGCTTGGAAAAAAAAAAAGTGATGGTTGACTCTTGTTCGATACGCCAACACACAATATGGTGTATAGATGTAAAGCTAGCCTATAATCTCAAACTCTCAATTACATTCATCTATCAGTATTTTTGACTCTGGCCCATGCCAGCGTGGGGAAAGCAATCTATGGCCCAGAGTCAAAATTCTAAAATAGCGGTTTGAACCTCAATGATCAGTTCACGTCTCAAACTGGTCTTCAAGCAACAACTGCAACTAGCAAGAGAAGAAAAACATTCTGAAATCAAGTCTTACAGATGATTCATGAATAATACATAAATATCTCCATGAAATTTTATCAACTTAGCTAGTTGCCAGCATCCCACCAAATTAATTACTAGGAAACATAGTGTAAAATTATGCTTCTGCAACTTTTCTTGTACTTTCTGCTGCTTTCATGGCTAACTCTTCTAAAAGAAACAGCATCACTAGAGGGTCCATTCTTCAAGGCAAAAACTGGCTGTGATGCCAAATGCGGTAATGTTTCGATTCCTTATCCATTTGGAATACGTCAAAATGGGATTAATGTTGGGTGCTCTTTTAATGGAGTTGGGTTTGATTACAGCATTACCTGCAATACTTCTTTTAATCCTCCTAAACCCTTCCTAGATGTAGGTGACGTTGAAGTCATAGATATTTCAGAAACCGAAATTCGAACAAAAAACACCCCAGCAACATTATGTCACAACGCATCTGGTGGGGTAACCTTAAATCTACCTTCTTCTAGTATATCCTTAGATCGGACTCCATTTACATTATCCTATACAAAGAACATGTACTTTACAGTCGGCTGCAATGTGTTCTCCATCATCCAAGGTCCTGATTTACAAAACTACACAGGAACATGTACTTCAACCTGTGAGACTAAAGAAAGTGTGATAAGTGGATCTTGCGTGAGCAACAACGGTTGTTGCGAAAGTACTATACCCAAAGGGCTTAAGAAAATTGAAATAACGATGGCAAAGAACCGTCAGCAGTCAAATGTCAGTTGGTATTTTGATCCTTGTAATTATGCATTCGTAGGTCAGTATACATTCCAATCAACGGATGTTTTGGATGGTTATAATTTTGTTAGCAAAGGGAAAGAAGTCCCCGTGGTTTTTGACTGGGCAATAGGGAACAAGACTTGTGAAGAAGCACAAAAAGACTTATCCACCTTTGCATGCCAAGCAAATAGTCATTGTATCAATCCAGATAACAATCCTGGATATCTTTGCATTTGCAATGAAGGTTATGGCGGAAATCCTTACCTCAGTCCTGGATGCCAAGGTATGTTCAACTAGCTTGTTTTCTTCTGGTAAAAACTTGGGAACATATCCCCTATATGTAACTATACATTATTGCACTTGTACAGATGTGAACGAGTGCGATGATCAAAGCACTAATCTCTGTGTGGAGAATTGCACAAATACCATTGGGAGTTACATTTGTTCTTGTCCAAAGGGGAGTCGTGGCGATGGAAGAAAAGATGGGACTGGTTGCCTTATTCAAGACAACCAAAATGCTCCGGTGTTGCAGATATCTCTCGGTAAGACTTTTTATGCTGCTATTAGAACTTCAATGAACTGTGCATCAACTTTTGTGTATATATGCCATATGTGTAGTGATAGCATGTTTTTGTAAAATGTCCATGCAGGAATTGGTTTAGGCTTCTTGTTTCTAGTTCTCTCAGGTTTCTGGTTATACTTGAGTATGAAGAAAAGAAACTCAATCAAACTCAAAAAGAAATGTTTTCAAAAGAATGGTGGTTTGTTGTTAAAACAACAAATACATGAAAATGGTGGTGCTCAATCATCGGCAAAAATCTTTACAGCTGAAGAGCTACAATTGGCAACCAAAAATTATGATGCAAAATTAGTGTTAGGCCGCGGAGGCCATGGTATAGTTTACAAGGGAACTTTAGCTGACACCCGAGCAGTGGCAATTAAAAAACCAATAATAGTGAAGGAGAGTCACATAGAAGAATTCATTAATGAGCTTGTTATCTTAACTCAAGTTAACCATCGAAACGTTGTGAAGATCTTGGGATGTTGCTTAGAGACTGAAGTCCCCTTGATTGTTTATGAATACGTTTCTAATGGCACTCTCTCCGAACATATCCATTCCAAGAATGGGGTATCCTCATCATCACTCTCTTGGGAAAGTCGGTTAAGGATTGCTGCCGAAACTGCTGGTGCACTTTCTTATTTACACTCTGCTACTACTGTACCCATCATCCATAGAGATATCAAATCTGCCAATGTTCTATTAGATGAAAACTACACTGCGAAAGTTGCGGATTTCGGAGCATCGAGGTTGAATCCTTTGGATTTAGCTGAAATAGACACAATTGTCCAAGGGACATTGGGTTATCTTGATCCAGAATACTATGAGTCTGGCCAGTTGACAGGTAAAAGCGATGTTTATAGTTTTGGTGTTGTTCTGGTAGAACTTTTAACAGGAGAAAGGCCTATTTCTTTGGCCAGGACAAAAAGAAAACAAAATTTTGCTTTGTATTTCCATTCCTTGGTTACAGAGAATGATGTGCTAGAAGTTCTTGAGGCTCGAGTGGCTACTGAAGGGAAACGAGAACAAGTTCTTGCAGTTGCTATGCTTGCAAAGAGATGCCTTAATTTGAAAGGTGGAGATAGGCCTACAATGAAACAAGTCGCTGTGGAACTTGAGAGTTTATCAAAATTTGTATCACTAAATCACACATCTAAGCACTTCTCTGAAGAACACACTAACATAAAACCGGATCCGATAGACTTGTATCCTCCTATCCAGTTAGACTCCTATGTTGATGGCGATTCTAGCTTGTATAGTAATATATGACAATGTCTATTGGCAATACTCAATACATGTGTAGACTTTTCTTCTTGTTCTTAATGTTACCATCACTCAAATTTAATTTATACATCAATGATTAGGTGTTTGCCTCTTCATGAGCTAGATAGCTATTTTTTCAAGGGCCGAATTCAATATCTAATCTTGATGGAAGTGCTGAAGCTTATTTGACTAGTAAGCCAACCAAAGCTGTATAAAATGAAGAAGCCACTTTTTAACAATAAGTTGATGAAATAATTAAAAAAGAAATGTATTCAAGATTTCATACATTTAACAAAATTATTCAATGCAAGTACCGCGGAACGTCCATAGACATTGACATATCTGTACTGAACAGGCTAGAATCAACATCAGCACTGAAGTTTAATGGTACAGGATAAAGGTCTGTTGGTTCAGTCACTGTGTTGGTTGCCTATTCATGGCTTTGGCTATGCTCCGGAGATACAGATCTCCTCATCCTTTCTAGCTCCATGGCGACTTGTTTCATTGTAGGCCTATCATCACCTCTCAAATGAAGGCATCTCTGTGCAAGCTTAACAACTTCAAGAACTTGGTCTCGGTTCCCTTCAGTTGCCACTCGAGCCTCAAGAATGTCCATCATATCATCCTCTTCTGTCAATGGACGAATATATACAGCAAGGTCCTTTTCTGGCCTATTTTGAGAAAAGACTCTTTCTCCTGTCAAGAGTTCCGCAAGAACTGCACCAAAACTATAAACATCACTTTTAACTGTTAATTGACCGGTCTGACGGTATTCAGGATCCAAATATCCTAATGTCCCTTGAATTTTTGTGTCTATTTCATCTAGATTCAAAGGATTCAACCTCGATGCTCCAAAATCTGCAATTTTTGCAATGTACTTCTCATCTAACAGTATATTGGCAGATTTGATATCTCTATGAATGATGGGTATAGCTGCAGCAGAGTGTAGGTAAGAAAGTGCACCAGCAGCTTCTGCAGCAATCCTTAACCGACTTTCCCAAGAAAGAGACGATGGAGATACCCCGTTCTTCGAATGGATACGGTCGGAGAGAGTGCCGTTGGAAACATACTCATAAACAATCATTGGAACCTTAGTCTCCAAACAACATCCCAAGACTTTCACGACGTTTCGATGGTTCACTTGAGTTAAGATGACAAGCTCATTAATGAATTCTTCAACTTGTGCCACTTCAATTTGACTCTCCTGGACTGTTGATTTCTTAATTGCCACAATTCGGTTATCAGTTAAGGTTCCCTTGTAAACAATTCCCTGGCCTCCACGGCCTAGAACTAAGTTTGCATCATAATTTTTAGTTGCCAATTTAAGCTCTTCTGCTGTAAAGATTTTCGCCGATGATTCAACACCATTTTCATGTGATGATAATTGTTGTTTTAACAGCAAACCACCGTTCTTTTGAAAGTATTCTTCTTTGAGTTTGATTGACTTTCTTTTCTTGATACTCAAGTATACCCAGGAACTTGAAAGAATTACGAACAAGAAACCGAAACCAATCCCTGCATAACATTTTATCAAGACATGCTTTTACACTTACAAAATGTACATACAAAAACTGATGCAACACATGCAATAAAGTCCTACCAAGTGATATCTGTAAGATCGGAGCCTTTTGATCTTCCCGAAGGCAACCAGTCCCATCTTTTCTTCCGTCGCCACGACTACCCTCTGGGCAAGAACAATTGTAACTCCCAATGGTGTTTGTACAAATCTCTGCACATGGACTTCCGCTTGGATCGTCACACTCATTCACATCTGTTCAAGTGCAACAGTTTACATTTACATTGGGGAAATGATCAGTTATGTAAGCGACATTTTCCAGAACAAATCAAGGAAGCCATAATTTTTGTGCATACCTTGGCATCCCGGACTGAGGTAAGGGTTTCCGTCATAACCTTCATCGCAAGTGCAAAGATATCCAGGATTGTTATCGGAATTGACACAGTGACTATTCGTTTGACATGCGTAGCTGAATGCATCCTTTTGCGCTTCGTTACAAGTCTTACTCCCGATCCCCCAGTCAAGAACAAGAGGGACATCTTTCCCTTTACTAACAAAACTATAACCGTCAAAAATATCCGATAATTGGAAAGTATAGTGATCTTTCTCACCAATGAATGCATAATTACAAGGATTATAAGACCCAAGTAACAGACGGATTAAGATTCGGGCCTTGTATCACCCGTATTTCGAAGCTCTTTAACCCTTTGGGTACTGGATTTTGGCAACACCCTTTCATGTTTGTGCAAGTTCCGTTCTTCACACTTTCTTTACTCTCACAATTTAATAGACAGGGGAAACTTTTGTAATTCAGCGCAGGACTTGCAAGTGACGAAAACACATTGCAACCGATCGTAAAGAACATGTTCTTCCTATACGATATTGTAAATGGATACAGACTAAAGTCCATGCGAACCGCCAATCGTTCTGACGTGACACCAGCGGATGCGGTGTCGTAACATATAATTGATGGCGAGTTTTTGGTTCGAATTTCAGTTTCGGATATATCTATGACTTCATGAACACCTAGGAAGAGTTTAGGAGGGTTGAAGGAAGTGTTGCAGGTAACGCTGTAATCAAACCCAGCTCCACCGAAAGAACACCCAACATTAATCCCATTTTGACGTATTCCAAACGGAAAGGGAACCGAAATGTTACCGCATTTGGATTCACACCCCACCTTTGTCTTGTAGAATGTAACATCAGATGATGCTGCCCCTGCTAGAGTTAGCCATGATAGCTGCAGAAAGTATAACAAAAGTTGCAGAAACATGATATACAATCTATGTTTTTGTTGGTTTGTCGTGGTAACAACTAGGAACAACCAAAACTGGTAGGTAGATTCTTAACACGTCTATGGGATAATTCTGTATGCATAAATAGAGTGATCCTTATCGACAGGGAAAACCATAAAAAAATAGGAATCTAAAAAATCATTGGGAGTTGCATTTGACTTTGAAATGTTCTTCTCTTGCCAGTTGCTTATTACTAATTTGTCCAGAGAGCCCACAGTGATAAAAACCTACTGCAGTCAAAATCCTTGAGGTGTTTGTAGCGTGGCTGCTAATGGAGGTACCAGTTTGTTCCGGTGTGTACCAAAATACACAAAATATTCATTTATTGGTAATGGATTGTTATACCCCTAAACAAACTGGTATGCCCATTAGCAGCATCGGTAAGCTTGTGTTGTTCCACCGTGGTCACCTCCTCAAGGCCCCTTATACATGCCAAGATGTCACCACTAGTGGAATCTGGAACAAATCCCCAAAAGAGAGTTCAAAGTTCAAACTTCAAACCATGGGCTAATTCTCACCGGGATTAATGGCAGAGAGCGATGTGGATGAGAATCATGAGATTACCTCAACTAAAAGTAAAAGGCCATGGAGGATTAGGAATCGAGGAGGGAGGGCGCATCTTCAGGTGATTCTCTTTCTTTTATACCAACATTTTACTGATTTACCAAGTTGATTTTCCTTTATTTATCAATCTTGAAATTTGGTTCATGATTTAATCATAGTCGTATTGGGATTCTCAAATTCTTAATTGAGTGGTCATGAGTCGAATTCCGTATCTAATTAGAGAAACCTAATACTGACAGTAAGTTTTTAGGACTCATATTGATTCATTTGCGAAGGCATTAACGGCGATAGAGGAATATTTGTTGATATTGTTATTCTTAAATGCACTTGCTGAAACATCTACACTTTAGAACATCCACAATACAAGGTATTTAAACCTAAGACAATTTATTCTCAATATGATTGTTGTGTCTAGCAATTTGGAAACATTTGCTTATAGTGGAGATGCCAAATTTGGCAATTTCAGATGGCAATATAGGTAAATATAACCACATGGCAGTGTAGGTGAATTAGACAATCATCTTGGATTAAATGACATCGTCATATCTCTCTCTGTACTAAATTGATCTGTATCACCGACTGAGTAGTGGCTTATTGGTACTGTATATAAATCTGTCGGCTCAGCTGCTGAGACTACTATTCGCTCTTCATTGTGTTTACGGTAATTATCTAGCATTGATGCGTGTGTTGACGACGACGATTTCATCAAACTTTCTAGCTCCATAGCAACTTCTTTCATTGTAGGCCTATCTTCACTCTTCAAACTGAGGCATCTCTTTGCAAGTTTTGCAACTGCAAGGAC